>NW_024115016.1:0-8190 GCF_003073215.2 Triticum urartu | reverse complement strand
GCGGGCGGGAGCAGGCAGAGCTCGAGGCCCCCCTCGGCCACTTCGGCGACCGATTCGACATGAAGGGGAGGAAGAGAAGCGGCTGCGAAGGGGAGCCGCGGCCTGACCAGGAAGCACCGACGTTGGTGACCAAGGTGAGCGGCGGCCAGACCAGGGAGCGTCGGCGTTGGTGATGAAGAGGGCCGGCTGTGGAGTGAGGGGTGTGGCCACCATGGGAGAATGGGGAATGGGGACAGAAATGTGAAGGACTGAGGGGGCGGTGGGAAGGATAACTAACATTTTTTAAAATAAAATTATGCAGTGACCAGAGAGAGATTGTGACTGTGCGGCTTGTCCAAATCAATTTTTTTTATCTTCTAAAAAGACCCATTCTTTTTTATCTGATTCGCCTGCATGCCTGCCATCTTTTTTATCTTCTAAAAATCATCAGGGCTGGTTACACTCATTTTTGTTTGATGATTTTAAAATTTATTATATGAATCTCTATAAATGTTGATATTTTTTATTGAATATGTTTAAGTTTTGTAATCATGCAGATCATCTTGTGGTCTATGGATGTTAAATTTTGTGAAGTACTTCACATGAGATATTTTTTCTGACACTCCTACACAGGTATTTTCCGCCGCGTATCATTATACTTATCCTACGTTGTACCACTATTTCGAAACTAAGTCTGGTTACTACTTTATCCGCTCATACACCAGATTGTAGAACAAAACTAGCTGCCATTTTAGTGGACTTGAATTATGATAATTTAAGAATTTGAGACTTGAAAAATGATGCAAACAACACAGATCCCGCGGATTGTATGTTACATGTGCGATCATGTTGTTTGGTATATAACACATTTAAATGCTTCGGTAAAAATAACTTGCTAAAAGAGAAACTATATTCAAAATAAATGTTTTTATAAGAGTTAGATTATGATACGTGCGTTGCACGTGCACGCTTACTAATACAGGGAAAAAGGAAACTGATGTGAAATTCCTGCTCTCATCTTTTGCCCATCACCTTTCTCATCTATCTATCTAGCTAGTGCTGCACATCCTGCCCGGCTAGCCAGGAAGGACTCCATCAGCCAGGTTTCTCCACCCCACCCACCTCTCCGCACCGAAGCCCAGGCAGTGCAGTGCAGGGGATGAAGCGCATAGTGGGGAGCCCGGGCCCCGGGGACATGGAGCGGCATGGCGCTGCGGGTGTCGCAGTGCGTCTTCGCCGCCGCATCCGTCTTCGCCATGTTCTCTGCTTATGGCTTCTCCAACTACAGCGCCTACTTGTACTTCCTCTGCCCCTTACCACCGGTTTCATTCTCCACCAAATGCTGCTTCTCCGCTTGCTGTGTCTGTCTGTTGAGATGAGTTCCTTGATTTTCTTTCTCGCTTCAGTAATCGTTCCTTGGATGCCCTCCCCTCCGTGTGTTTTCTTGCGAATCCATGAGCTGATGAGCATTACTCAAGTAGCATCCCCAATGCTTCAAGATCAAGATGTTACTTTGGTTGTAAAATTCAGAGTCCCTCCCTCTTGGAGATTTTGGGGGAAGTTTCCTGTACAAAAGCCTAGATGCATGCTGTGGTGCTTCATGGTTTTATTTTATTTCCACTCATCATCATGCCATAGAAATCACTGCCCAATTTATCTTAGATATACACCGCGGACCGGAAAAAAATCACGTCTGAGCTAGTAGTAGAATATTTATAGAACCCTTCTTGAGAAGCAGACCAAAATAGGAGGTGTAGATTGATCACTTGAAGAGTAGATAAAGGACAGAACAACTGAGCTCGCCTGAACTCTCCATTCAGTCTCACTTCCTAGATTAGCTGATTTGTCTTTCGATGGGGCATGCATGTTTTTGCTGAAGCTGCCCTACCAAGGATTCATGTTCAGGTAAGGTGGTTGCTACTGGAAATTGACTGAGAATTGAACTTCGCTTGGTGTGATCTAATCACTGGGGCGTTGAGGGGCCGCGATTCATTCCAAGCTCGATTCCCGGCAGCAAGGGGTGAACAACACCATACTTGTTCAAAAATGGGACTGGGATATTGGACATGTTTTCTTTATGTATGTGCTTGTGTCAGCGTACGTGTAAAGAACGAAGCCTCATGTTTTCCATTTACCTACAGTTTTTCTTCCCATGATAACATTTTATCAGGATTGTTAAACTTAGGCTCTGTGTTCCAACATGTGACCTGTCTTGACTGCTAGTATATGTGTGCCGGTGAGCGCTTATCTTTCTCATATCAAGTTCATATCATTGAGACTATGAACTGCATAAGTCTTGAACGTGTTGACTACTCTTCAGAATTGCCTGTGCAGGAGCTCGTTGTGTTTGACATCAACTAACGCGTGTATTATGGTCTCCTGCAGCTACCTGAACTTTGCTTCGGTGCTGCAGTTTCTGTGGAGTTTGCCCCTTGCTTGTCTGGATATCTTTTCTCTGAGGAATGAAAAGGATCTTCAAGCACCGGCTCGTCTATTGCTCATTGTTATCATTGACTGGGTAAGTCGTTCGCTTTGTCTCTTCTATTGTCCATGGAGCTACGTCTGAATTAGTTGAAAGCATGCACCGCAACCGCAATAATTGAACCCAGAGTTTTGTATCAATGTGTTAGTTCTTAGGAAAACATAAATTCAGGATAAGTGCAACTCATGCTTCTCTGTGGGCTAAGTTCTTGTTTTGCCTCACTTTAAGAGAATAGGATAATAACCTTAAAGAGACTTGTTGCCAAAGGTGCTCGATCGAACTTTGCCTACGAACTGTCAGCTAGTAGTTAGCAAAGGCCTATCTGAGTGATCACATTGTGAATGCATTGCAGGCCGTGGCGGTTCTCATGTTCTCAGGAGTCTGTGCCGCCGCCTGCCTGACGATTTTCTTGATGAAGGATGTGAACTTCTGTGAGGGGTTCTCGTGGCTGGGCTGCAATCAGTTCGCGCTTTCGGTCACCCTGGCATTCATCACGTGGTCGCTGCAAGCTGCGTCTTCTTTCTCCGGGTTATGGCTACTGGTCTCGTTCTTCTAGTGATCTCAATAGGTGCTTTGAATCACCGTCGCGTCGTGCTAATTGCCAGTTAATGATTGCATTATCTTTTATTTTAAAGTGCTAATTGCCAGTCAAGGATGGTAAATCAGTTCAGATGCAATGTGCTCAGGACACTTGTTCATCACCGTCGCGTCGTGCTAATTGCCGGTTAGATTTCAGTTACCGGCGTGCTTCATCACTTATTGATAGACTGCATGTCTGATAGCGTGTCTTCAGTTAAGTGGAATAGTTACTGTTTAGGTAATGTGGAAGTGGAATCACTAATATGGGGTGCCTATTAGTGCTCCAAGTGGCTTTTGTCTTCACTTTTTTTACGGATTGCTGTTTTTCTTTTGATGGAGTAGAGTACCAGTAGCAGCCTAGCAGGTAGTACACAGAGAACGGATCAAAAACGAAAATGGGGAAAGTCGGCGGTGGCTACCGGTCGGTACAACCTGCTTTGGGTTGAAGATAGCTAGAGGGAGGGATTCATATAAGTCGTATTATGTGACAAAATGGCGACATATATATTCAGGGAATTCCATATATGTCGCGTTCTGCGACAAAATGGCGAAGGTTCGCACAGGGATGAAGCGAGCGAATGAGTTATGGGCCGGCGCATTTGTACAACGCGAGCGCAGTACGCGATCCGTTTTGGGAACCTTCCATACGTTTTGGAAACCTTCTAGAAGGTTCCTAAGCTGGTTTTCTCTTTCCTGATGTTTCTTCCACTGGTTTTTCAGGTTTTTTCTTTTCTGTTTCTTTTATAAAAAAATCAAAAATCTCAAATTTCAAAAAGTGTTCTAATTTTAGTATTTTTTCAAAATTCAAAAAATGTTTGTGCTTTTCAAAAAAAAAAGCAAAACTTCAAAAACTGTTCCTATATTCAATTTTTGTTCAGAAGTTTTTTTGAAAAAAAATCGCGTATTCAAAAAGTATTCCGAGTATTGGAACAGCTGTACTCCGAGTACGAATCATCACTTTGGTGCAGTTGTAGTCTGCATTACTGCATAATAATGCAGCCAGTCACTTTCATCTACCAAAAGGAGTACTACTGTACCACTAGCCAGCAAATTGTCTGATGCAAAGACAATACTTTCCCGAGCACAAGAGAACTACGCAGGATTTTATTTCCCCCCACTTTTCTAGTGTGCCAACCAGCCAGAGCAGAGCAGACCAGAGCAGCCTCCGGCCATGTCGGCGGGCAAGGGAAGGAAGACGGCGTGCGTCACCGGAGGGAGCGGCTACATCGCTTCAGCACTTGTTAAGATGCTGCTCGAGAAAGGCTACGCTGTCAGGTTGGACTCGATCCCGATTCTTCTTTCCAGTTAAGCTAGTCCGTTGCGTGTGTGCCGGTGATTTTCTTTCTTCTTTCCCGAATTCGAGTTGAAATCGGAGATTGGCTGGCGCCGACCGTAACTTTTGTTTGGGCCGTCTGATTTCTTTAGGAGATTCAGGCAGCAAGGCATGCGTGCCGAATCCTAGATGCAGCGTACAGTGTTATTTTTGCTTGGAATTGTTGCGTTCGGCGTTCGCCTATAACTGAAGATTCTGCAATTCTAGATGGCACGGAGAAGAACTCCCACCTCGAGGACCTGCAAGCGCTTGGCCCCTTGGAGATCATCCGTGCCGATCTGAATGAAGAAGGCAGCTTCGACGAAGCTGTTTCTGGCTGCGACTACGTCTTCCCCGTGGCCGCTCCGGTGAACATGTTGTCAGCAGATCCCGAGGTAAACACCCATCTCCATGACGTTTCGTTTCCATTTTCTTACACAATTCTTCTTCCAGCATCGCTATGTAATGCTGATCTAGTTGGTGAGTTGGAACGAAGTCTTCACGCTGTCACCCGTCACTTGTTTTGTGACAAATGGTAGTTCTCAGATACAGAGAACTTTTGATCCCATGTCATTTCAGCATTTGGCAACCCAATTTTTTTCCGATAAAGGGCGATTTTGTTAATTCAAAATGTAGCATCAAGTGCATACAAAGCATTATGAGTAACACCCGATCTCTGCATAATTATGACGTATTTGGCAACCCAATTATGCAGGCTTCTTCTCTCTTGATGGATGATTTACTCTGCTTTGTGTCCGATGGTAGAGAGATGTGATCGAACCCTCTGTTCAAGGAACCCTCAACGTGATGAGGTCGTGCGCAAGAGCTGGGACGGTGAAGCGCGTGATCCTCACGTCGTCCCAATCCGGAGTGTCCAGGAGGCCGCTGCAGGGCGACGGCCACGTGCTGCTGGACGAGAGCTCCTAGTCCGACGTTGAGTACCTCAGAGCCAACAAGCCACCAACTTGGGTACACGAACACTGAAATTTGTGTTCAGTCTCTCACCCCTGGATATTTACCATCAATGGAAGTATGTCAGGCATACACTTCTGTATTGGTTTCATGATGTAATCTGCGTCGCAGGCATACGGGGTGTCGAGATGGTGCTTCTGGAGAAGGCAGCGAGCCAATTCGCAGAGGAGAATGGCATCAGCCTTGTCACCGTGTTGCCGGTGAGCACATTGGGCGCGGCGCCCATCTCCAAAGCAAGATCCAGCGTTCCCGCCGTCCTCTCCTTGTTGTCCGGTGAGAGATCGAGGCACATGTTGCGGGCATCCCTGCTAGCAATCTTCTTTTTTCTTTTTTTCTTTCAACTTGATCACTTGCTGCTTATAAACTGAAAGGTACAGGAAACTTAAAAGCTCTGTACTATGGGAAACGATAACCATCATCCGGCGCATTATAACGCACGTGTGCCACACGTCCCATGTGGGGCCTTCATCGATCATTCTTTTTTCCTTCTTATCTCCGTAGCTAACGACCGAGAGCCACTAAGGATGGCAATTTTACCGGTGGATACGGGTACCCGCATGGGCCGGATATGGGCACAAATTTGTACCCATGGGTAGTACCCATACCCTACCCGTTAAGTAGTGGGTAGGGCACGGATATAGACTTGTACCCGTGGGTATACTCATACCCTATCCGTTTAGACTGCGTATGGACCTTACCTGTGGAGCTACATCATCCTGCAGGTGCCTCCGCGAGCATGGAACCGGCGACGTCGCCACAGGCCTCGAACTCCTGCCTCTAGATCCTCTACCTCCAGCCCTCCCCAACTTTGGGTGGCGGCTTGCCGGCAGTGAACATTTTTTCTATACACATCTAACATTTTTTCAAATGCTTGATCAACATTTCACAAATAATTGTCCAACTTTTTTCTGAAATGCTTGATTAATATTTTTATATACATAATAAAAAATCATCATTTTTTAATACATGGTCAACATTTTTCTATACATATTTAACATTTTTTCCAATGCTTATTCAACATTTTTTCAAATGCTTGATTAACATATTTATATACATGATCAAAAAAATTCATCATCTTTTTAGTATATGGTCAACATTTTTTATTTACACATTTAACATTTTTCAAATGCTTTATCACCATTTTTCGACTACTTATTCAACATTTTTTCAAATACTTTATTAACATGTTATATACATGCTCGAAAAAATTCACATTTAACCAATTCACAATTAATACATGGTCAACATTTTTCCTATGCACATTTAACATTTTTCGAATGTTTATCAACATTTTTCAAATACTTGTTCAAAAAAATCAAATGCATGATTAACATTTTTTAATACATGATCAAATTTTTATACATGTTTTTTATAAATTTTTCGTATACGTGATAAACCTTTTTTCTATACACATTAAACATTTTTCAAATACTTTTAGAATATTTGAAAGTATAAACAAAATTGAAAAAATAAAGCAAGACAATGAAACAGAAAACGTAAAAATACAGAAAAAGGAGGGTGTTGCCTCCCGCGCTATTAATATATTCCCCTTTAAAAAAAAATTGACGTGCATGCTTCCACATCATCTAAATTGTTGCAGCCATTAGATTTACTAACTTGATCCATTGACATCCGTCGGATATATGCATGAGCATCCTCTATCACACGGCATGCATTAGTACATTTTAAGTGGCTTTAGACTACACTGCATTTCATTGTGACATTGCTTATGAAGAATTCTTTTCACATAGTTTAGATCGTAAGGACTGAATTAGTATTCTACACAATATTCAGAAACTATATATCTAATTCCGTGGCAACCGGGTAGGCATTGTCTAGTTCATATAGAAGTAGAAAAACCTAGTAGTATAAAGAAAACGCTGGCCAATTGCTCACAGTTGAGCTCGTGGGTTGTATATTACAGTGCACAGAGACCTATTGATCAGCCACCGGTCCATCAGCTACATCATCACTTTCTGACAGGGAACTATGCATGTAATGCAGGTCATTTTCAACAACTTAAAAGAACCTTCTGCATTACTACTAGCCTGCTATTCTCTCCGGACGGAGGGAGTGTTAATGCAGGTTCCTCTTTCCCCCAGAGGATATGATATGATATTTGCAGCTCATCATAGTGTGCCAACAACCACTCCAGAGGAACCACCTTACAACCTCTCGTTCCTGAAGCGAGGGGAGCAAGCGAATAATCCTTCTCTTTTCCACGAGAGGTTCGATCGAGTGGTGGCCGGCGATGTCGGCGGGTGAGGGGAAGAGGACGGCGTGCGTCACCGGAGGGAGCGGTTACATCGCCTCAGCGCTCATCAAGCTGCTGCTCCAGAAAGGCTACGCTGTCAAGACCACCGTCAGAGACCCCGGTTAGTTTCTTGTTTCTTTGCTTCAGTATGTACGTACTTGAGCAACTTTTCCTTCCGTGTTTGAGGTGAGAGTGAGATCATAGGTTCTAAACTTGAGTTTGAGGCGAAATCTTGTACTCGGTTCTGCAGAATCGATTGGATAAAACATGTTTATTCTATCCAGTCTGCTAGCCGAACCACCAGGCTGAAATTGATGGAAACTGTTTTGGTCAGAGTGGTCTCAACTCTCAACCCACCATGTTACGTCTCTGAAGATTCTGTAAGCTGTATATGCAGATGACATGGAGAAGAATTCCCACCTCAAGGACTTGCAAGCGCTTGGCCCCTTGGAGATCATCGGCGCCCGGCTGGACGAAGAAGGCAGCTTCGACGACGCAGTTTCCGGCTGCGACTACGCCTTCCTCGTCGCCGCTCCGATGAACATCGGTTCAGGAGATTCTGAGGTAAACAGAGATATCAAGCAAGCTTCGGTTCCCTCACACAGACTGCTG
>NW_024115015.1:0-13998 GCF_003073215.2 Triticum urartu | reverse complement strand
GCTTTGACGGCCATGGAAACATGCGTTCGACGGCCACGACGGCGAGGTGTACGTGCTATGATGGAGTCGACGGCCGCGGCGATGCTTTGGCGCCCATAGCAACATTGCTTCGATGGACACGACGGCGAGGTGTACGTGCCGCGATGGAGTTGACGGCCGCGGCGATGCTTCGACAGCCATGCCAACATTGCTTCAACAGCCACGACGTCGGCAACCGTCCTGCGACGCATCGACGGCCACGACGGCGAGGCGTACGTGCTGCAACGGAGTCTATGTCCACGGCGATGCTTTGACGGCCATGGCAACATTGCTTCGACGGCCACGACGGCGAGGGGTACGTGCTATGATGGAGTCGACGGCCGCGGCGATGCTTTGGCGCCCATAGCAACATTGCTTCAATGGACACGACGGCGAGGTGTACGTGCCACGATGGAGTTGACGGCCGCGGCGATGCTTCGACGGCCATGCCAACATTGCTTCAACAGCCACGACGTCGGCAACCGTCCTGCGACGCATGCTTCGACGGCCATAACAACAATGTTTTTGACGGCCATGACGTCGACAACCCTCGACGCTGTGATGCGTGCTTCAATGGCCGTGGTGATGCTTGCACCGCCACGACGACGAGATGTATGTGCCGCAATTGTGTTGGCGGTCACGGTTGTGCTTCGACGACCACGATGATCAGGCGTGTTGCGACAGCGTAGGCGGCCACGGCAATGCTTCAACAGCCACGACATCAACAACATCGTCGATGACAACGATGATGCTATCGTGATGGCAGAGCTGTGAGCCATAGCCCCGCGGTGCTGCAGGTAGTGATGCGATGCTGACAATGATGCTTCAAATTATGTCGCAAGACGACCGACCGATGATGTTGTCAGGCCTGCTGCGAGCTCATGAACAGTACTGAGAGTCCGGCGGCAAAGCTAGAATGGCCGGGCTGGGCGATGTTACCACTGTAGCCGACCGGGTGCTACGCGTGTGGGCGAAGGTGCCACGACGACGTGTGACAGCACTGCGATTGTCATCGATACTTTTGAAGCATTTCGTGAGGCTGCAGTGTTTTGTAAAGGAGCGGACGTGTGAGGCGAACTAGGCAAATCAATCATCGGTTACACGCATCGCAATCTAACGGCCATCAAGCCGGCTGCAGCTTGGCCCGCTACAGCCGGATGACGCGTAGCATGCGTCCTTTTTATACCACTTGTTAGATAAAACAAGAACGTTTGATCCTAAAAATCGGAGGCCCCCGCGTTGCTCCCCACGAGCAAGTCTAGTGGCAACCAGCCTTGCCGACGCTGCCCTTCTCCCCCTTCCCCTTCCCCCTCCTCCTCCTTGTTGCCGCTAGAGAGGGCCGAAGGGCAAGCCCTCAAGGCTCGCGATCAAGGGCTCCATCGGAGGCGCAATTGCGAGACGGAGACATGAAGGCATGGTTGAGGCATGGCGGTGGGCATGCTCGGGCCACGCATAGTGCTCCAGTCAGGAGGCACGTCGTCGTTTTGGCGGTCGATGCACCGCTGATCTAGCGGGCGGATGCACTTCACGTGGGCGCGTCTCGGTGATGGAGATCTACCTTTCGTGCTCTAGATCTGGCCATGTTGGCCCATAGGGGGTGTCGGCGGTGTTGTGCTTTGCCTTCAGTGTTGGTCCGAGTGGTGACCACTCCGGCCTGCGGCGACGGCCTCACTGCGGATTGCGGTGGCCACTAAAAGTCTTCATGGGGGTTCTCCTTTCATATCGTGGTTATCTTCGATGATGAGATGCAATCTACGAATGACGGCTTGACGCAGAGGGTATAGTTGTGCAGCGGCGGCGGTCGCAAATGGCATGTAGCTGCTGGGATAGCGGAAAAGTGGCGGCGATAATATTTGAGTAACTTTGATGTGGTGCTACTCAAGCACCCGGTTTCGAGCTCTGGGGTGAAGACCTAGGTCCGACCCGATTTGGTATACCTAGCAAATGCGATATTTTTTGCATTGCTATCTTGTTCAAGGCATTGTTCGGATATGCTCGAACTGACTCTTCAGGGTGGAAACCTAGAATTTGACCTTTGATGGGTAGATCGAGTGGCGCTTGAGCGGCACTCCCTTCCTGAAGGTGTTGCTGTTAAAGAATATCGGTATCTTTATGGTGTCATGAGATGGTTGGTGTGGATAAGGTCGTTGTTGTAGTTTATCAATCGCAACATTCATCGCTTTGGGTTTTTTCCTCGCCTACGCATAGCTTTAGTCTTATATGACTTTGCTATTAGCCGGCGTTTTGTTAAGTGTGTTGGTGTTGGCTGTGTGCACCCTACCTATGCAGAGGCCAGGTGTGCGCTCATCGTGACAATATCCTCTTGATACTTCATTTTGAGTCAATAAAATCCATCATTTATCAAAAAAAATATAAAACAAGAATAAATGAGACACGAGAGACACGGGTTTAATGTGGAAAACACTTGCTAAAAATACCACGAATACACGAAGGCGCAATTCACTATGACGGGGAAGTATTACAAGCATGAGATAACAAACCGTCTTTAGGTGTGACTACATGTGGTCTATATGAGAGACAATATATAAGAGTCCTTAAAGGACAAGTAAATGAGTTGTACTCACAGCATCGACATAAACGCAACGCCCCACACCGTCTGTACTACGTCTAGTCCAATACTGTAGTAGAATTCGTATCGTAATTTAGAGCATCTCTAACAGCCGCGCCAAAAGACGCGCGCGCGATAAATTGACTTTATAGCGCTCGCGGGACGTTTACGCGCGCTCCAGCGGTGGCGCGAAACTAGCGCGCGCGGGAAAAGGCGGCCGCTCGTGCGCTACATTTGGCGCGCTGCGTCCGGCGCGCCTATAAATTGCAGCGCCTCCGCCGCTCTCTGGGATCGGTTGATCATGAAGACGTATGACTACATCAACCGCGTTGTCATAACGCTTCCACTTACGGTCTACAAGGGTACGTAGACAACACTCTCCCCTATCGTTGCTATGCATCACCATGGTCTTGTGTGTGCGCAGGAATTTTTTTGAAATTTCTACGTTACCCAAGAGGAGCACGCACATAAGTTGGCGCCTTTCCCACGGCTTCTCACTGACGAGGATCATCGCAAGCACCGGAGGCGGGAGCATCGTCTCAGGCTGGCCGAGATGGACGAGCAAGCCATGGCGCTGCTGTGGAGTCATCGCTTCCCGGAAGACACCAACGAGGAACAGTTCTGCGCCCAGAGGAGGGCGAGGAGGGCAAAGAGGAGAGAGGAGCGAGCCGACTATCGCGAGGACAAGCGAACGCGGAAGGCGGTCGCTAAATACAACCAAGCGCTAGGAGATGCGTCCTCCTGGAACTCCGGCGACGAGCGGTTCCTTGACGCCTACGCTCCGACGTCGGAGGAGGACATCACTGAGACAGAGTCCGAGTCGGACGAGTAGTAGTAGAAGAACTATCTACGAAACCAAATGTGTAATAGGAAAACTATCTACGAAACCAAATATATAGTAGAAAAAACTGAAATATAGCGCGCCTGCTGGAGCGGCGTGGGCGCGCTTTAATTTGCGGCGGCCGCTGGAGCCAGCGCATCGCTACGCACAAAAGCTGACTAACCCGACGCTGTATCGTAACTTTTAGCGCGCGGCGCCTTGCGCGGCTGTTGGGATGCTCTTAACACTCTATAGCAGCCAGCGTCAACAGCTCCACGCTCACATGTTTGTATTGTACTCCCTCTGGTAGTAGTATATCGTACAGTGCACATCAACCTTACCTACTGTAACTTTAGCGTTAGCAGCCATGCATAGATACAGCCGGCTAAGAGTCTTCATGCACAAGAATCTTACCTACTGTCACTTCAGCGTCAGCGATGACGTGCAAGGACACTTTCAAGTTTCAACTGCTGGAAAATTGTTTGTCATTCACCACCAACCTGGGACTTGTCTCCGTCGTTAGTTATCTGTATGTACACAGTATAAATGCAGGTTCTCTACACAGTGGCAACATCCGGAGCAGTGAGGTAGCCAATCGTCGTTCTCTTCGCCGTTAGAGGTACTGATCGAGATGTCGGGGAGCGAGGGGAGGAAGACGGCGTGCGTCACCGGAGGGAGCGGCTACATCGCTGCAGTTCTCATCAAGCTGCTGCTCGAGAAAGGCTACGCGGTCAAGACGACGGTCAGAGACCCCGGTTTGGTTCTTGTTTCTTCGTTTCTACTAGTTCTGTTTCTTATGCACTCCAGCAAACTTCCATTCAGAGTTAGGTTCTTTGGACTCTGACATGTTCTTTTTATGACTGCAAAACATGCCTTCCAAGTTCCAAATCAAAGTGTTTTGCGTACTATCACTTATGCTGAAACTGCTGGAAACTGTTTTTGATCCAAAATTCCCAAAACTCTGAAGATTCTGTATTTTGTATGAAGATGACATGGAAAAGAACTCCCACCTCAAAGATTTGCAAGCGCTTGGCCCCTTGGAGGTCATCGGTGCCCAACTGGACGTGGAAGGAAGCTTCGACGAAGCGGTTTCTGGCTGCGACTACGCCTTCCTTGTCGCTGCCCCAATGAACATCGATGCAGCAGATCCTGAGGTAAACATCCATCTCCAGCGATCTTTGCTTTCATTTGCACGATCGCTCTTCGATCTGGCATCTGAATATCTGACGGTGATGTACGGAGTTGGGACTTGGACACAAATTTATGTTGTCAGCTATATATCACGTGATCTCTGGCAAATTATTCTCAGCCAAAGAATTAGACTTGGGACCTTGTTCACCCTGATGTCACATCCTTCACGTGGCCTTCTGATCAAAAGCCAACGGCGCACTCCGCAGCTGACAGAAAACGTGATGTCGGTCTTTTTTTCTAATGGTTTTTATCATTTATGCCACTAGTTGTGTCCCACTATTCAGTTTTGCCATTAAAAGTTACAACTATTTAAAAATGCCATCAATCCGTGAGATGCTTGCTCAAAAATGCCATTAGATATCTTAAAAATGACATCGTTCTGTTAGATGTTTGCTCAAAAATGCCATTAGACATTGTTATTTTTACGTTAAACCCGTTGACCATGTTCTATGACAAAAATAAGCCTAGACCCACATGTCAGTTCTCTCTATCTCACAATGATATGTGTGGCCCCACTTTTCAGGAGTAACCAAGCGAATAATTTTACAGGAAAATAAGAACGCTGTTGGGATCAAGTGGGCCCCATACTTTATTGTAGTGAGATAAAGGGAGAGCTGGCATGTTGGTTCATAGGTATTTATGTCACTATAACATGGCAAAAGAGATTGATCACAATGATAATGTTTAGTGGTATTTCTGAGCATGTGTCTAATGACGCGATGGCATTTTTGAGCAGTTGAAATTTCTAATGGCAAAACTGAGTAGTGGGACACAACCGGTCAGCTCAACTCTACATCGAGCGATGCACACAGTCATGATGGAGTATTTTACTTAACTTTATTTTAATTTTATATCGTCTTGTGTCTGGCGGCAGAAGGATATAATCGAAGCCGCCGTCCAAGGAACTCTCAACGTGATGAGGTCGTGCGTGAGAGCTGGGACGGTGAAACGGGTGATCCTGACGTCGTCGGACGCCGCGGTGTCCAGAAGGCCGTTGCACGGTGGCGGCCACGTGCTGGACGAGGGCTCATGGTCCGACGTCGAGTACCTCAGAACAAACAAGCCACCAATTTGGGTACATAATCTTTTGTGTGTGTGTGTGTGCAGCTGCTATCTCTCTTCCAGACATTTACATGTGCATGGAAATAAATCACGTAACGTTGGTATCCGTTTTATGTACGTAATTTACATGGCAGGCGTATGCGGTCTCGAAGGTGCTTCTGGAAAAGGCGGCGAGTGAATTCGCGGAGGAGAACGGCATCAGCCTCGTCACCGTGTTGCCCGTGTTCACCTTGGGTGCAGCGCCGCTCTCCAAGGCCAAAACCAGCGTCCCCCTCACCCTCTCCCTGTTGTCCGGTGAGAAAGGCGTCCATGCTATAGCATTTCTCACTTGTTTTTACAGCTCGGTCGGTGGTTGCCAACTGAGAGATGTGGCGACTGGCAAGCAAGCTCTCATTCCAATCCGGTGTTCTTCTGACATGGTGTCCGCTTGACATGTGCATTTACCAGGCGACGAGACATTCCTGAACATGCTGATAGGTCTGCAATTGATCACCGACTCCATGGCGATAAGCCACGTTGAAGACCTATGCCGCGCCAAGGTGTTCGTGGCCGAGAACGAGTCCTCCTCCGGCAGGTACATCTGCTGCAGCCACAACACTACAGTCCTGCAGCTCTCCCGTTTCTTGAAAGAGAAGTATCCACAATACAATGTGCAACCTGAACGGTACGTGAGTCGGCTGTTTAAAGTTTGGGCTGCTCGAATGCAGGCACGCAAATATTTATCTTTTATGTGGGTTTAACAACATCCAAGTATGCTTATGTAGCTTTGATGGATCCCCGGAGAAGCCCAAAGTGTGCCTGTCTTCTGAGAAGCTCATCGGGGAAGGGTTCGTGTTCAAGTATAATGACCTGGGTGAGATATTTGACAACCTCGTCGAGTATGGCAGGACAACAGGGATTCTTCCCTACTGATATGTACGCCGGCTGATGATCAATATGTGACCGGAACAAAATATTGTTGTCTCAAATAAGCCAGAAGCTCCGTGCTTGTGTTTTTGTAAAATAAGATGTTAGTACCCGAGTTGCACTATCCCGAGGATCCTCAGGCTACAGGAAATATGTTTTCTACAACTACGGGATCACCCCAACATATTCTATCCATCGAATATACAACTACCTAACCACCGGCCCCTGGCGACTTATATAAAGGTGAACAAGTTTTCACTGGAAGAGAAGGTCACGCGGGTGCAAAATTTGATAGATCAGAAAACTCCATTGCAATTCTTTCATATTATCAACAAACATAGGTAGGCATGCCATAGCCTCTACCCATACGTGGGTCTAAACCTGGGTAAAACCACTATGTCATCATCACTGCTGACAAGATCTCTTTGGACACCCACCCCCTCCCTATTATCTTTCACAACACAAGCGCTCATGAATGGTGTGGACGTGCTCTGCTTGACGTAATTTGGACGTGTCTGTGTGGACGCACATCAGGTGCAAATTTGGACCGGAAATGCGTCCAGACGGAGAGTGAGCAAACGTGGTTTGGTTTGCGCCTGTGGGTTGGGTCGGCGTTTTCGTCCGTTTCAACCAAAACAGACACTCGTGAACCAAATGCGTCAACGCATTGAAGTTGCCCTGAGGATTTGCCTTGTCTTGTCGGTAGCATCTGATGGTGGGCAGGTGAAGCGGCGCCACAGAGCTGGCATATGTCAGTGCGACAGTGGAGGGAAGACGATCACTACATGGGGACAGGGGCGGGCCGTAGAGCACGGGGATAGGGTAGGCTGAAATAGGCCTAATGCCGGATGACATTTTTGTAAGGTTCTTGTTTTTAACGAACCTTTTTTTATTTATGGATGGCGTCGCGGGGAGCTCCTACTTTTTAAAAAAAATCATGATCAAATTTTGAAATTAAAAAAATATCAAAAAGATGAACATAAAAATGAAAAACATGAACACATGAAACTCTGAACAGTCATTTCTTTTTTATATATGTTGAACTGTTTTTAAATATACATTGAAAAATTGTAATAGACGGTGAATATTTTTTAAATACACACTGAACATTTTTGTGATATATGCTAAACCAAATTTTAAATATACATTGAACATTTTTGTAATATAAGCTGAACAATTTTTAACTAAACATTGAACATTTTGGTTATATACGCTGAACAATATTTAAATACACATTGAATATTTTAGTGATATGCGTTAAACAAAGTTTGAATTGTGAACAAATTTTTAAAAGTGAAGAAATTTGAAAACCATGAACAATTGTTGAAAACATGAACAAAATTTGGAATTTCAAACATTTTTTGAAAACAAAGGTTAAAAATATAAACAAAAAGGATAAAATAAAGAGAAAAGGAAACAAGAAAAGAAATTAAAACAAAAACAGAAATTAAAAAAGAAAAGAAACCTGGAAAAACCGAAAACCTGCAAAAGAAAAAAATACAGAAGAAAACCGGTTGAGGGAACAGGTTTGCCTCGCACTGCTAAAACGCTCATAGTGGGGCGACCCCCCTAGCGCGCTTCAGCGAAGCGGCAGCAGTTGGACGCATGCGAGTGTCAAAGAGGGTTCACCTGACATGGTGGGTAATTTTTTAGCAAAGTTTCAGGGTAATTTAATAATAGACGGCCAAAAGCACAAATCGCTTTATTAGTAGGTATAAATATAGATTGGGCCTCAAATGCAAGCGACGCACTGCAAATAGAACTATAATTGATATCCCCATAAAGCACAAATATGTTGAAACATTGGTGTGCTCTTATACTATGCAAACCTGCTTGCAAAACCCAAACCAACGAGCCCTGGCCTCACTTACAATGCTAGTCTCTTGGACGATCTGGAACGAGCGTAATGCTCGGGTTTTCCGACACAAGAGCGCACCGCCTCCGGTCCTTCTCCGTACTATCATCAACGACGTCAAGCTTTGGGTTATCGTAGGAGCTAAAAAACTGGTCTTGTGCGCGAGTAGTTGCCATGCCGGGCATACGGGTCATTTATAACACTCTAAAACACTTCTCTCTTATTTAATAAATGAGGCAAATCTTTTGCCTCCGTTTTGAAAAAAAATACTATGCGACTGAGAGAGTATTTACAGTCAAGTTCACTGTGTTGTAATAATTTATCAAAAAAAATTCAACCTAATGCCAGAAAAATGTAGAAGGATCTGACTTCTAAGGCTCAGAAAAAACAATACAGTATTTCGCAGTCAACTCCTCGCCCGCCGCCAGCCAAATCATATAACCCCTCCTTTCCATAGCAGTTGCTCGCTGTTGAGCTCGACGGCAGCGTCAACAATTCTAAGTTCAAACGTTTGTATTGTATTGTATCGTATCGTACAGCG
Organism: Triticum urartu; assembly: GCF_003073215.2. NCBI lineage: Eukaryota > Viridiplantae > Streptophyta > Magnoliopsida > Poales > Poaceae > Triticum > Triticum urartu. Next base: position 5,036 of record NW_024115015.1, on the reverse strand, counting down.
CGCATCGACCTTACCTACTGTCACTGCGTCATCGATGAGCGTGCAGATCACTTTCAGCTGCTAGAAATTTCTCTGTCACTCGTCACGAACCTGCAACTTGTCTCGGTATGTGCAGTATAAATGCAGATTCTCTACGGAGTGGCAACGAACAACCGGAGCAGACCTCGCTGCCTGAAGTGAGGTGAGCGAGCGAATCGTCGTTCTCGATCTTTGCCAGGATCGAGAGGTGCTGATCGAGATGTCGGCGGCCGAGGGGAGGAAGACGGCGTGCGTCACCGGAGGGAGCGGCTACATCGCTTCAGCGCTCATCAAGCTGCTGCTCCAGAAAGGCTACGCTGTCAAGACGACTGTCAGAGACCCCGGTTGGATTATTGTTTCCTTGTTTCTGTTTTTAGTTCTATCTTGTAGAATTTGAGCTGAAAATGTTAGGTTCTTGAGAGTTCAGACTCGACTGGATAAAGATTTCTGTGTTTTGATCCAAATTTCCCAGGACTCTCATGATTCTGTATTTTGTATGAAGATAACGTGGAGAAGAACTCCCACCTCATGGACTTGCAAACACTTGGCCCCTTGGACATCATCAATGCTCAGCTGGATGAAGAAGGCAGCTTTGATAACGCAGTTTCCGGCTGCGACTACGTCTTCCTCGTCGCAGCTCCGACGAACCTCGGATCAGCAGATCCTGAGGTAAACAGACATTTCTACCATGTTTCTTTTTCTTTTCTTTTGCGGGGATACCATGTTTCTTTTTCATTTGCAAGATTGTTAGGAGAGAGTCGGGACACCATTTAAGTTGTCAGCCATGACAAATTATTATCGGCCATAAAAAGCTTCAGTTCACCCCACAGTTGACATTTTCATCATGTGGTGTTCGACGGCAGAGAGATCTGATCGAAGCTGGCGTCCAAGGAACACTTAACGTTATGAGGTCCTGCGTGAGAGCGGGAACGGTGAAGCGGGTGATACTGACATCGTCAGACGCCGCGGTGTCGAGGAGACCCCTGCACGGCGGCGGCCACGTGCTGGACGAGAGCTCCTGGTCCGACGTTGAGTACCTCAGAGCCAACAAGCCACCAACTTGGGTACATAATTCTTTTTATTCTGTCCTCTCACAAGGACATTTACAATCCATAGAAGGCAGTATTGGTCATGTGTAATTTGCATGGTAGGGATACGCGGTGTCCAAGGTGGTTCTGGAGAAGGCGGCGAACGAATTCGCGGAGGAGAACAACGTTAGCCTTGTCACCATGTTGCCTGTGTACACCTTGGGTGCGTCGCCGGACTCCAAGGCCAGAACCAGCGTCCCCATCACCCTTTCCCTCTTGTCCGGTGAGAGAGGCATCCGTGCTTGCATTTCTCAGTGTTTTTTTACAGGAGTGAATTGCAAAAAAGCACCACATTTTAAGTTCACATCCAGGTTTGGCACCACATTCCTTGGGCGCCTCAAAAATCTACCAGTATCCTTGCTAATTTTCTCAATAAACACTAATGATTGATTTGGATGATTTAATCCAATTTCTAACAAAAAGGGCCCACCTGTAAGCGTTGACATGGCATAAACGGTCAAAACTGTTTGTTGACCGTTAAGTTAGACGTAGGGTCCACCAGTCATCAGCTGAACTCACAAAAGGGTCCCTGAAAATTTGCAAAAATTGCCCTAGAAACAAAATTAGATTACAATTGACCCCTTGCAGGGAGGTTGTTGTGCCTGTGAGCACTGTCACCGTCGGAGGGGAGATAGGCGTGGACAGAGGGGCTCGGAAAGCCAACCTCGGCGGCCATGCCAGCGGCCACAGGAGAGGCTTCCCTTGTCGCGGTGGCCCGGGCCAAGAGTTCGGCGGTTGCAGCACACGCGGTTGCTCCTTGGCGGGCACCCAAGCCTCAATCAGGAACTGCATCGCCGCCACAGCCGAAGAGCTCGGAGTTGGGGACCGGCTCGCAGCACGCCGGAGAGGAGGAGGACAAACCTCGTCACGGGAGGAGAGGTGGCTGCGGGGTCCGGTACATAGCTGTGCGGGATGGGACGTAGGGCGGTGGATCTCGCCGGCGCTCGGAGGGAGAAGACATGGCGGATGGTTGAGGGGCGGAGCACGGGAGGAGAGGTGGCTGGGATGCGCCGGCTATCTCGACGAGGACACACGGGCGGCTCCAGAGAGGTGGACCACGTGGGATCGTGGGGAGGGAGGGGTTCCTGACTAGTGGGTCATTTGTCTAATTTAACAGTCAACACCATTTTCTTTGACTTTTAGTGCCACCACAGCGCTTGCAGGTGGGCCTTTTTTGTCAGAAATTGGATTAAATCATCCCAAATTGATCGTTAGTGTTTATTGAAAAGATTAGCAAGGAAAGTGATAGATTTTTGGGGCGTCCAAGGAATCTGGTGGCAAATCCGAATGTGAACTTAAAATGTGATGGTTTTTTGCAATTCACTCTTTTTTACAGCTTGGTCAGCACTTGCTGACTGAAAGATGCAGGAAGGCAAGTTTTTGGTTTTTCAGGCAAGTGTTAGTTTGACTGGTGACACACGTCTGCATATTTCAGGTGACAAGAAACAGCTGGGCATCCTGTTGGGCCTGCAGGCGGTCACAGATGACTCCATGGCGATATGCCACGTGGACGACCTCTGCCGCGCCAAGGTGTTCCTCGCCGAGAACGAGCCCTCAGCAGGCAGGTACATCTGCTGCAGCAACAACACCACCATCCTGCAACTTGCTCGTCTCCTTGCGGAGAAGTACCCACAATACAACTTGGAACCCGAACGGTATGTGAAACGGTAGTCTAAACTACTCAACACGCACTCATGCATATTTTTGTTGTTGGCTTAAAAGCATCCATGTATGTTTTGCAGCTTTGATGGGTACCCAGAGAAGCCGAGAGTGTGTCTGTCGTCCGAGAAGCTTATTGGGGAAGGATTCACGTTCAAGTACAATGACCTGAGTGAAATCTTCGATGACCTCGTCGAGTACGGCAGGACCACAGGGATTCTCCCCTACTGATATGTATGTGGGCTGCTGATCAATATGTGATTAGAACTAAAATTTCATCTAAAACAAGCCTTAAAAACTCGCACTTCTGTTTTGATGCCTTAAGATGCTAGTTCTTCCTTGTGTGAAAAAAAATAGACGGGATAGCGCAAAACCTCAATCTTTGGGTTATTGTATCACCAAAATGCCAACTTTCAAGTTTTTTGTTGCATAACCACATGTTTGGAGCAAGGAATCTCACCCATCTAAATCTCATGTTTGAGAGATTCATCTGATTTTGCAAAGTAAAAAAAAATATTCGTTCATTGGTGGGACTGGTGTGAGGGTGACCTGCCCCTAAAAGTTTCCACTAGGGATTGACACGGAGGACCGCGCCCGCCCCGCCCTTGTGGTACGTACAATTTTGTATCGTGCTTGGACCTCTTATTAAACACTCTTGCTGGCATGGAACGATGGGTTGTCTGGGCCGACTAGCCTGAGCCAGATCCAGCATCTGCCACGACGAGGCATGTCAAGTCCCAACACTATGATAGAGTGTGGCGTGTAACATAAGAGGAGAAGTGGTAGTCATTGCAGCGTGTTTTTGTTCTACGGTTCCATTTCCGTCCGATGAAGCTCAGCCAGACGTGACTCCATCGAGGGACGTCTGAGATTTTGTCCCCCTCTAATGTCTAGCTAGAGTCGAGATTATCTCTTGGCCCTCCTTGGTGTGTGCTTCTCTCGAACGACAATCTTTTTCAATTTGTGGTTGCCATCGTTTTCTTGCCTACATCGATGGCTTCCCGGTCGTTGCTTCTAGAAGATCATGACTTTCAACAAGATTGCTCCGGTGAGACAAAGGCCTAGAGGAGGCAACGAGTTTCTCTCACACGGAGCTTCGCCGGTGGATACAGAGGAAGATGGTGATGATTTCTTAAAAAACTTGCTTTTAGTTTCTTATTTTTGTAAGGAAGTTCTAGTAAGGGTTGGCTTTATTTTTAATTTATGGCCTTCGGCCTTTTCACAAGAAAAATTAGATGCACATGTGGCGACTACTAACGCCACATCACCTGAAGTGAACCAACTGCCAACAAACATGTCAAACCTATTAGACCATGACCAAATAAGTTTAAATTAGCTAGTCCAAAAACTATGTTTAAGTGATAAACCCTGCCAAAGACAAGGCTTCACGATGATTGGGATTTTGGTTTTAGGGAAATTTGGAATTTTGCGATACTCACTTATAACTAAAAATTTGATGGCCAATGCCCACAAATGGTCCCCTAGCCTATGACATACCAAATTATTGGGATAAAATTTGGTGGCACATTCCCACAAATGGTCCCCTAGCCTATGACACACAAATTTTTAGCACCGTTCTTTGGCACCATTTTTTTGAGTTACAACAAGTTGTAGCAAATGTAATTTATCCCAGAAAATATAAAAATATAAGATAAACCAAATGACCCGAGCGCAAAATATTCTATGACGCGAGGAGTCCAAAAATTCTTTGTGACGAACAGCAGCTGTAAAAAAAATGGCACAAGCGCTTATATATACGCGCATACACTTACCCCTATGAGCACATTATCGCCGAAAATATAGAAATAAATATGAACATCAGGATTTAATTCATCAGAATTTAATCATAATGAGCTGGGATACCATAGTTTCTATAACCATCCAACCACATATTGGTTCTGGTTCTGTCTAAGTTAGTTGGGAAAGAACAAGACAGAGGCGCCGAAGTACGATGGCGACCACGCGCGCGGGACGAATCCTTTTTCTGCGAACCGAACGAGGGCCGACATTCCCGCACGATCCGCCGATGGAATATATAGGATCGTTCCGGCCGGTCCTACTTCGGGCTCTATAAAAACACCGGCTCCGGCTTGGCTGCTCCTCCCCCACTGCAGGCTCTGTAGGGCTCCTCAATCCTCCCCAAAATATCGCGGCTTGTGGTAGATCACATCGACCAAAAACGATGGCCGGCGAGGAGGTTTCGTCTTCGTCCTCCCGGCGCACCACAAGGAGCATGACGGCGAACGAGCGTGCCGCCCAGGAAGGGGCGCC
>NW_024115014.1:0-7996 GCF_003073215.2 Triticum urartu | reverse complement strand
GTGGCACCAACCGGGACCAAAGGCGGCATTCGTCCCGGTTTCTGTCACGAACCGGGACCATTGCCCCCCTTTGGTCCCAGTTCGTCCCACCAACCGGGACCAATGGTCTTGTGCTGTCCCGCGCCCAAAAGTTTAGTCCCACCTCGCTAGTTGAGAGGGACGAGCACCTGTTTATAAGCTCCTCTGCCTCTTCCCTCTCGAACTCCTCTGAAAAGCAGGCTTATGGGCCTAATTGGACACTGCAATGCCTGTGGGCCTACTGGGCCTGCTGCTGGCCTGAATCCTGGCCCATGGTTGGGTTTCTAGTCGTATTCAGGCCGTGCTGGCCCAGTAGGTGGCATTTTTTTTCTTTTTTTCTATTTATTTTTTCATTTCTACTTAGAACTAAATACTTATAGCTTTTTAGTGATTTCTTTTTTCTTTTAGGTCACAAAAATTATAATCTTTCTGTTAGTGCCATTAGCTTTAAAATTTGAATAATTTAAATTTGAATTTTTTTTTAATTTGTGTGAATCACTAGTTTATGAATCACTAGTTTACTAAATTTGTGTGAAAACACTTTGTAGAATAGTTAAAATTGATTTTTGAGTCAATCTTTTTCCTGCTATTTAATAGTAGGTGGCACTTTTTTTTGTTTTGTAGTGATTTCTTTTTTATTTTAGGTCACAAAAAATATAAATTTTCTGTTAGTGCCATTAGTTTTAAAATTTGAATAGTTTAAATTTGAATTTTTTAAAATTTGTGTGAATCACTAGTTTATGAATAACTTTACTCAATTTGATAATTTTAGTTAGTCATAACAAATATTATAGGCATTTTTTTCTTTTTTCTATTTTTTTTTTCATTTCTACTTAGAACTAAATACTTATAGTTTTTTAGCGATTTCTTTTTTCTTTTAGGTCACAAAAAATAAAAACTTCTCTGTTAGTGAACATAGATGCACTTATAGAGAAAATTAAACATAAATTCATAATTAATTTCTATTTATGAATTTAGGTCCAATTTCCTCTATAGGTGCATCTATTTTCATTTTGAGAGGAGCTCAACAACGCAGAGAGGGACGGGCTTATAAACAGGTGTCGGCGCCCTTCGGTTGGCGAGGTGGGACTAAACTCTGGGCCAACCATTTAGTCCCGGTTCGTGGCATGAACCGCGACTAAAGGGGAGCCTTTGGTCCCGGTTCGTGGCATGAACCGGGACCAATGGTGGTGGGCCAGGAGCCAGGCCCATTGGTCCCGGTTCGTCCCACAAACCGGGACCAAAAGGTTCAGACGAACCGGGACCAATGGCCCACGTGGCCCGACCGGCCCCTGGGCTCACGAACCGGGTCCAATGCCCCCATCTGTCCCGGTTCTAGACTGAACCGGGACTAATGGGCTGACCCGGCCTGGACCGTTGCCCCCTTTTCTACTAGTGGTAGACAACGCTGCACAATTTTAATTTTTTTTGGAATCACAACGATGCTATTTATACATGTGCAATCCTTGTACTTTGATATATATTAGTGATCAAAGACCATACAAAGTCAGTCACGCCTTATATTTTAGAACGGAGGAAGTACGTGTTATTTTCCTTCCTTCGCTTTAGTGGTTAGGGCAACTCCCATCCAGGCTTCACCACTAAGTCCACCAATTCGTTTTTCCTTTGCCTGCTGCTCCGATGTTCGGTGATCGGAAGGGGAATCCCCATGACTTCACTCTGGTATCTCGTCGCACAAGTGTGATGACGAGATTCATTTTCATGTTTAGCGACGACCGAGATCGAGATCTATTCAAGGATTTGACGACGACGAACTACGGCTCCAACGATTTGGTCCTTAGGGGCACGTGCATAAAGATTTCCTGGCTGTTATCAACAAGGTCAAATTGGCTCTAGTAGGGTATCAACGACAACAACGCGTGGACGACTCGTTCTGGCACCGGTATTGGTCGTTCAGTGGTCTAGGGACCTTAATGTAATTTTTATTATGTTTGAGCTGTGTTATACTTCTGATGAACTTCTATAAATTCAGATCCTTTTCAGCAACAAAAAATGTACGTGTTGTTTTACTTTCCCATTCCGTGCTTGCCGCTTTAACTGAAGGTTACAACAGTGATCCTCTAGCTCAAGAAATACTTATGGCTCTCTCAATTGATCCCAACAGCAAACCACCTTTTAAACGGCAGGATGGGGTGCTGATCGAGGTACAAAGGCAGGATATATGTGAGAGCTAATACCACTGCTCAGTAACACATTTTACAAGCTGTGCATTCTAGTCGAGTGGGTGGCCATTCTACCACGGAATCAAAACATCCCTTTACTGCTCCTCAGATAGCACAAATATTTGTTGACAACATTTACGAACTGCATGGGTTGCCTGAAGAAATCATTTTCGACAGAGATCAGAGATCCACTGACCACTAGTCATTTTTGGCAGCAGCTATTCAAACTGATATATACTCAACTAAACATGAGCAGTGCAAGGTATTCAGAACTGATGGCCGGACTAAAAGGCTGAATCAGTGCCTTGAAAATTATCTACAGTGTTTTGTTCATGCTTGCCCTCACAAATGGCTTCCTTGACTGCCTTTAGTTGAATTTTGGTACAACACATCTTACCATTCAACACTCAGCACTTCCCCGTTTGCGGCGATGTATGGTAGACAGTCTCGACAACTTGGCATCACTTCATGGAGTCCCACGCCTTTGACAGGGTTGGATGAATGGATCAAAGCTCTAGCAGACATGAATGTTGTCACTCAACATCAAGTGCAGCAAACTCAAAAGCACATGGAAGCTCAAGCAGATAGAGTGGCACGTCAGTTAGCTGTAGTTGATTCAGTGTACCTAAAACTGCAGTCGCATGTTCAGATGACAATTGCTCAATGCAGCAACCAGAAGTTGCTATTCAAATAATTCAGACCATTCCCAAATCTGCAGAAAGTGGGTCCGTGGCTTACAAATTTCAGCTTCCTGAAAGTAGGAAGATTCATCCGTCCGTCCATGTCGCATTACTGAAAAAAGCGGTTCCTCCAGCATGAGAGGTATGTTCGGATTTACCTGATGCTTGTGCTAACTCAGCCCAGGTGATGCAACCGGAAGATGTCCTGGACCGCCTTGCGATCAACCATTCCGATGATACTAATACTTGAGTATAGGTCAAATGGAAAGGGTTATCTGAAGACTGGGCGACGTGGGAAGATCTCGAAGATATACATGATAGAAAATGTTTGTCTGTCCCCTGTTCATATAAAATGAAAAACATGCATTACTAAGTTAATAGCAAATGAGGAATAATATGCATACAAGTGAAATGTGAAAACGAAACATAGTATTAGTCCATGCACTATTATTTACGTTGCACACTAGCATTGTCTTAGTTTCTAATCATAATAGATTACAACTCTTTGTACGTTTGTAAATGTGGCTACAACATGGATCATAACATACTAATTATTAAAATACCATAACATACTGCCTATGCTACTCTCATACCATTGAAAGAAGCTCAACACCAATGGCAGAGCTTCAGCCACTTCTCTGGGCGGGCCAAAACATTGGCTTGGTAATTTCACTTTGAGGGTTCAGATTCAGTACCAGTCTTCACTGAGTTCCTACTGGGGTGGGCGGGCCATGGCCTGGTTTCCCAGCCGTAGCTCCGCCCCTGCTCACCATTGTGGCCACTGCCTCAACCGAAGATGTCGAACTACGATCGCGCAAACAAGAACCGATGACCCAACAATACAAGACCACTGTGCACACTGGCGTGACCTTGCGAGATGGTGAAATTCTCTCGGTGTCGTGTCCGTGCCAAGTCCTCGATAGTTTCATCATATGGCACTTATATCCCAAGTTCGCCGACGATCAGATCGCTATGTTAATAATTGTGGGAGACAGGTTCGGGCCATTGGATGACAGACAGTGAACATGGCCAAACCTGATACTAAGTACACAAATGTTTTTAGAGAAAACAAATAAATGATTTTTGTGCCATGGCTTAGTGGGCCTGACGCCGTTGACGCCCCCGCTCTCAAAAATGGAAAAAATGCGAAGACATAAAAGAAAAAACTACTCCACCTCACGCCGCTCCACCGTTCCCACATCGAGCGCCGCCGTCCTGTCGCCACCACTGCCGCTGACGGCGGCGCGAAGCAGAAGCCCATCCCGCGGCACGAGTCCCCGTGTTCCCTGGACCCAAAAGCTACTCCACCTCACGCCGCTCCACCGCTCCCAATCCCAGCGCAGCCACCACCGCCGCGGCCGGCAGCGCGAATCCAGCTTGCTCCTCCCCGCGGCTCGAATCGCCGTCTCGCTGGCCAAGTTCGGACCAACAAGATCCCCGTTGCCGTCGGAGGCTGGCCACAGTTCGAAGCCAGCTTGCTCCTCCCCGGCCGATTAATCCCCTCTGGTCGCCCGCCGCCGGTTAGTGCTCTTCCTTTCGCCCTTTGCTTGCCGGTGAAGAACATGGAGCGTGACTCGGAATTCCTGCAGGAACAGGCTCGCTCGGAATTCAGCACAAGTCGGAATCTTTGTCGAGTGCCAGTCCGTGTTGTAGCACTAGAAGCGCCCTGGGAATCGGATTCAGTCCATATCCGTATTGTTCTTGGCCTCGGATTTGCTTCTCCTACTGGAATTTGAATCGGCTGGTGATCTATCTGTATATAAGTATCGCCAGGAGCCAGCCTTTCCTCTGCAGAAATTTGCGTTCAACTTACTGAATTTTTTGTCAGTTTGGCCCAAGCTGAAGATATCTGCAGAGAGATTTGTCAGTTTGGCCGAAGCAGAAGATATCTGCAGAGACTCTGCTCCAATGGAGTCATGTAGTGTTGCCAGGATAATGAGCTTACGGAAGCTTGCTATACACAGGACGTATTTGTGCACCCTAATCTTCAGAAATTTGCCAAAGCTGCTAGGCTTCACTCCCAGGTTACTGAAGAAATTCTGCAAAGCTGAACATGTTGAGCTACAACTGACCAAGAAGACTACACTAGGCACACTGCCGGAGCTGCCTCCGGACATCTTGATGGGTATCTTTGCCACCCTTGAGATCCCTGACCTTGTGCGTGCCGGCTCTGTCTGCTCCTCCTGGCGCTCCACATACACAAGCCTACGGAGCCTTGGGCAGTACAAACTCCAGCAGACGCCATGCCTCCTCTACACTTCCGAATCCGCTGGTGAGAGTGTTGCATGCCTCTACAGCCTCGCGGAGAAGAGGTCGTACAAGTTAACTCTCCCGGAGCCGCCTATACGCACTAGGTGTTTGATCGGGTCCTCACATGGCTGGCTGGTAACTGTTGACGACAGATCTGAGATGCACCTTGTCAATCCCATCACATGTGAACAGATTGCTCTCCCATCAGTGATCACCATCGAGCAGGTGAGCCCCATAGTTGATGAGTATGGTGCTCTCCACAAGTATGAGTTCTCAAGGCACACTGGAACCCGTGGTGCTTATAGGTCGCCATCAATCTTTGCTCTTGACAAGCTGCGGCACGAGCTCCACTATAAAGCGTTTGTTTTCCCTGATACATCCACTGGAAGCTACATTGTCGTGCTCATCCATAATCCAGTGCGTCAGCTCTCTTTTGCAAGGGTTGGGGATGATAAGTGGACCTGGCTGCCACCTCATGAAGACTATAGTGACTGCACTTACAAAGATGGCCTGTTGTATGCAGTGACTGGAACCGGAGAACTCCATGCTTTTGATTTCAGTGGGCCTGTTATCACAATGGAGATGATTATAAGTATGCGCGAAATGCATCACTGTGGGTACATGTACATTGCTCAAGCTCCATTGGGCGATCTGCTGCTTGTTTGGAGAATCTTTCAGGATTATGATTTAGAACCTGAACCAGGGTCATCTGTGTTTTGGAACAGTACGGAATATAAAATATATGAATTTGACCCTTTGGGAAGTAAACTGAAGGAAATAAATCGCTTGAGTGACCATGTGTTGTTTCTTGGGCATAATCAATCTCTTTGTCTCAGTGCTGAAGAATATCCATCTCTCTCGGCAAATCATGCCTACTTCACTGATGATAATTATTTATGGACATTGGGATTTAAGAATAATCACCGTGATATGGGAATTCTAAACTTGGATGATAATAGCAGGGAGGACCTTGAGTCTCCGCAGCTTTGGTCAAATTTTCCTGCTCCAATGTGGATTACACCTGATCTTAGGAAGATGAACTTGGCTTCAGGATGGATTGAAGAAAACTGATCGACGGTCAATAAGCCAACAAAGGGGTGACTTGCTGGGGTTACTAGAGGATGTCATCAACAAAATATTCGAGGGACCACCTGGACTGTGTCAGGGTGTACTCATCGCTTGGCCCTGGTCCTTACAGGCTAGATTGAACCTAGTTCACGCTGAATAAATAGTTTAGAGTTTAATCTGTCAACAGAAAAGTTTAGTGATATGGATACTTCTTTGTTCTATGTTCTTGGCATTTTTTTTCTAATTTCTTCTGTGATGCTCGTGTCGACATCTTGTGGTGGTGTGTTGGTATATTTATTAATTTTTCATCATTTCCGAATGATCAGATGAGTTTGTAATCAGTATATTTTCTACTATAATGTCCAGATTGACATGTTACTCTAGTGTAACCCTGATGGTTTGGAATTATAAGAAGGAATTGAAATGATATTTCCTTCGAATATGAGAAAGTTGTAAGCCAGCATTAAAATGGTACTATTTCCTACCAATTGGGGCAGCAGTATTAAAACACTTATAGATTGTAGACAGGAAATCAACCATTCATCAGCACTAAAATGTTAAGAGATAAATCCGCATCTCAACATACATACGGATTTCAAATTTCAACTTCGAAATTCGTTAAAGCTGCTGTTTCAGAGAGATTTAAATTGCAGAACATGAGTCATAATTGCAGTACACATTATCAAGCAGCCCCCAAGATCAGTTTTGTCCTCTCATCGTCACAGCTACTTTACATTTCCACCAATCGTAAGATCTTTCTTGGCCGTATCACTTGTACAGGAGCTTTCTCCTCTAATATCATCAAAGCTGCTGGATATCTAACATCAGTTGCAAGCCTGCATATCAGACCACAATACTTAGCATTTCCCAAAAAAAAGACCACAATATTTAGCAGAGAAGAGACAATTGCAATTTGCACCAAATTTGGATTATTTGGCACTAGAATCAGCCCAGCAATGCATGTCAATCAATTCACATGAATCTTTTTCAGATACACTAACTAACTTACTTAGATGCAAACATGGCAAGAATTTATCATTAAGAGTTTTGAGAACATACATTCTGATAGGTTGAGCAGGAGTCAAACAAAAGCTCTCCACCAATCAGGTGGCAGCTGGTGGCAGAAGTAAACATGGCGTCTGAAATCTTGGCCTGGGCGTACCCGAACGCTGCAGCCAGGCTCATTGCACCGCACACTCGCCCCTTCCTCGCTGTGGAACTGCATACAATGTACAAACATCTAGGAAAGGAAAAATAAGGTGAGCTCAAAACTCAAGTGAAGATTTCGGTAATGTAAGAGATATGAACTGACGACGTACATCAGAGATGGGGACCGTGAAGTTTGGTGACCTCTGTATTTCGAACATGCAAAAATGGCATAGCGTCGTCTTCTGCGAGCACTTTAGCCTAGCTGAGCAATACTTGACATAGAGAGCGTGTACAACCTTGGGCACCACCTCCCCATCGACAAGCTAAACAGGATGGAAATCGAGCAGTTTGAATGGTTAGGATGTTCCTCTGATTTTAAACCTTTCTGAACCCTGAGACAGCTACAAAGTTTTCTCTGAACCTGACACAAGAACCCTTCCTACGATGTACCATTCAGGATCTACAAAGTTTTCTCTGAACCTGACACAAGTTTTCTCTGCTACAATATTCAGGATCTACAAAGTTTTCTCTGAATCAAGTTTTTACTCTGTTTTGTAGATTACCACCGGAGGAGGAGGAGAAGCTGGGGCGACGGACTTACCACCGGAGGAGGAGGAGAGGGCTGGGGCGGCGGCGGCAGCGGCAGCG
>NW_024115013.1:0-6031 GCF_003073215.2 Triticum urartu | reverse complement strand
ACCGGTGCACAACACACAATGCCGATGGGATTACCACATCCTGCTGCTGTGGCCGATGTCAACCTCCCGCATGGCTCACACCTCGACCCCCACCGTGTTTCGGTGCCGGCCGTGCCGCAGTCTGAGCGGGTGTTTGCGGAGGAGATCCGCAGGCAACGTACACTCCACACGCCAGAGCAGCGCCGCAACCCGGCGTACGCACTAGACTCCCTGAACCGGGATGTCTGGTTCGCCATCGAGCACAACATTCGCCGTTGCGGCGCCGTCCAGATCGAGGCACACCCTTCACCGTCGCCACTGGTGGTGAGGCAGGAGGACGAGGAGGCTGAGGCCACGTACCAGACGACATCGGAGGAGGCCTTGGAACGTGCTATCGAGGAGTTGAAGCGCGAGGAAGACGCTCGCTAGCCTGGCCTTGAGGAGGTGCTCCAGCTGTCGGCGACAGGCAACTGCGTCTACCCGCCACCACCACCGACAATGCCGTCCTTGGGTGGTTGTCGTGCGGGAATGGGTGTCTACGCCGCTCATTTGGCTGGGCGCGACGACAGAGGAGGAGGCGGCCTACCTCAAGCAGTGGATGGGGCGCGTGCCGGAGGAGGAGTGAGAGGACGAGGAGGACCGCATGCAGCTGGGGGCGAGGAGGAGGAGCGCTGGCAGCGTTGTGTGCGCGAGGAGAAGGAGGAGTGGCAGTAGGAGGAGGACGAGGAGGCGCGCACTACGTCAGTCAGAGCCGTCGTAGCAGCAGACGCCAGAGCAGGCGACGTTGGTGTCCTACCAGCGGGCTTCCCTTAGGCTGCTGCGCCGCTGGATTTCTTCGCCCACGCTCGCTCCGCCGACGCTGACGCCTAGGTCTGCATGCTAGGACGGCTAGGCGGCTGCCTTTTCTTTTTCTACTTTTTATTAACATTTTATATTTAATTATGTTTGAATTGGACTTTAGCGGATGTTTTAATATATTTAATTATGTTTTTATTAATATGTAGGAGTATGTTTTAAATATAAATGTTTTACATGGCCCTTCAATTTTTTTCATATTTGATTCGGATACTGGCCGTACGTCAAAGAAAAAGCGTTGCCCGGGCCCACGGGTCAGAGGCAGGAAGAAGCCCTCGGCAGCCTCTTGGCCAACGCACGCCTCCCTTCTCTTAAATCCACAGCGAGTTTGCACACACACAGGCGCGCGCACCTGACCTGACCGCACACTTCTTCCGCACAACCGCACTGTACTGCACTACCTCAGACTCATTGGAGGGAGGGGGGAGACGACGCAGGTCGGCTGCTCACGGCGGGTCCGGCCGGAGGGGGAGGCGCCGGCGGAATGCTGCGGGCCGTCGTTTGTCCCTGGAGCAGAATTCGTGGCGCGTGATTCCGCGCTTCTTGGCCCTAATCGGCGGGCGGCGGCGGTTGGTCGATTCGAGCGGCCGCGGAGGAGGCCGGAGTTTTCTTCCTTCGGGGCCGGGCGTTCGCGCGCGCTGGGTCTTCTTGCTGCGCTGGTCTGCGCTCACGAGCACGCCGAGGCTGGGATTTTCGCGAGGTATGTATTCGACCTCGTGCCTGAGCACATACAATGCAGTTCGTTCCTCTCATTTCCTGCCAAAAAAAGAAAAAAAGGTTCATTCCCCTCAATTCTGTTGCGGCTAATCAGGCGATTTCGTGCACTTTTTTCATTAAAAAGAAAGTAAAAGCAAAGATACTACTAGAATGTATGGGCAACGTTCGTTTCCTAGTGATATTAATTTGGGGGCTTGCTTTTAAAAAAGTGTTAAATTCAGGAGCTGAACAACCCGCCATGGAGTGTTTCACCGTGATCAACCGATGCCATTTCTGCTTTGGTTTGCAGATTTGGTGGGCGCTTTAATCTTTTATCTTGCTTCCACTGACCATTGCTGCACCTGTAAAAAAATCCTGAAACTGTAAAATAGCCAGCCAGGCCTGTGCAAGGAGCAAATTTACCTGTACAGTTTCCAAGCTTAAATGCTCTAGGAGAACATGGCAGCATGAACTCTCCTATAAATTACAATCTTACTGCTGCGAGAAAAGTACTTCACTGCACTACATTACTAGAGGTCTACAGCTACAACTGTGGATTGTTTGTATGTACTGTTTTTTAGGAGACTGTTTGTACGTAGTGCGCAGACAGTGATATCTCTTGCCCTGCGCATTTGTCCCATGGATGCCCTGCTCTACGATCGTGCCAGCTCGTGTGCCGTGCTGCCCATGATCACACACACACATGGCGCATCCGGCCATTAATCCGCAGGGAGCCCCACGCCGCCCCCCGAACCCATGAAAAAAAAGGAATCCTCATCCCCGCTCGCATCTGAGACCACCTGCTTTATGTGCTGGACTTTTGGTTCGGTGCTGCTGCTTTCTTTCAAAGCGCTAGCTTGGTCCTTGAGAAAATTACATGTAGACAGTAATCAAGCCTCGGTGGTTAGGTGCTCTGCGTTGTTGCTTTTGTGCATGTTCCGTTCCATCAGTGCAGGCAAGGAGTTCACCAGTGTGCTGTGCCTTTCCTTTATCTATTGCAAGTCCTATTGGAACCCCGCCTTGTCACTATCCCTGCCTCCTCTCTGGTAAGGACCGAGCGAGCGCCTTGTTTAGGCGTTAAGGAAACTGGGGTGTCCTGTACAGTACAGAAAAGGCTAAAGAGGAGCGCTGAGATGCTTTATTAAAAGATCAGACCTGCCCTATGTAGGTTTCGTTTTATTGTAGCACATGATCAGACCTGCCCCATCTCAGAAATATAAAGCTCAGAGCTGCATGCACTGATTAACTACGGGGGTGGGGCTTTGGATTGGTTAGTCTAAAGGAAAGACAAGGGTGTCATTCGTTGTAATGTTCCTCTGGGAGGGGAGGTTGGTATGTAGCAGTTGAGAAAATCTGATGGACCCCTGTACATGTCGATGGGTGGTAGCACTTTGTCATTTTGTTATGGGTTTGTGTTTTTGTTCCAATGATGAGCTTTCCTCCGGCTTTCGATGCCACTAACGAGGATCAATTATGACGCAAAGCGTGGAAAGCTGTTGGTGTTTGTAACACTGGGAGATACTGGATCTAGGTTCCTTGGATCTTAAGTAATGTTGGCACTATTGAACATAGCTGCATTTTTACTGTCTGTGTAAGTAGTCTCCTTTGCCATTAGAAACTGTGGTTGATTGATAGTCTGACACACCTTGTGTCAAATCTTATTAATCTCACAATAGGCTCCTTTCTGGTCATCAAATTTGTTATTCTTTGGCAAGACTAGGAATCTGATATTACATTTTCCATTGCAAACATGAGTGAACATTCATCTTGTAAACTGTTAATGGATGAAAGCATTTTTTCCATCCAACTGCACAACTCTCTTGGCAGTTCTACATTATTGGTCCTTTATTGCAATTACAGAAGGAAATAGTTAATTCTCTTTTGCCTTTTCTTATGGTCTCTAAAGCAATGATGTTTTGTTGGTTGCTTAATCATGAAGTAACTATCTACATTGGGAAACTCCTATGCTTCATCACTTCATTTTTTGTATCCAAAATCCCTTGCACTTCTACTATGTTTTTCCAATTATGAACTGCATATTATACACCCACTATGATTTAGACTCTTGATGTTATAAGAACCAATCTCACTTACTCATGGCTTTCTTTTTCCTTTTGTGTAGCAGGAGTGAAGCGTTGATGACCGTCCGATTATAATTCTTCTTCTCCTTGTTCTCTAGCCATCCTAACAATGCAACATCTTTTGCTCATAGCTTTTCTTTCTGCTTCTCTGTTCCTTCCTTACCCTCCTTGTGCCAAAGGGGCTGATCTGAACTCTGACAAGCAAGCCCTTCTTGCATTTGCTTCGTCTCTGCCTCATGCAAGAAAGATCAACTGGACCCTCACAACGCAGGTCTGCACATCTTGGGTTGGGGTTACATGCACACCAGATGGGAAGCGTGTGCGTATGCTGCGACTACCTGCAGTAGGACTATTTGGTCCTATGCCCTCGAACATACTTGGCAAGCTTGATGCCTTAGAGGTGTTAAGCCTTCGGTCCAATCGTCTTACTGTTAGCCTACCCCCTGATGTAGCATCCATTCCTTCTCTGCACTCTCTTTACCTTCAGCGCAACAACTTGTCGGGCATAATACCTACATCACTATCCTCAAATCTAGCATACCTCGACCTGTCGTACAATACATTTGTTGGAGAAATCCCATTGAAAGTGCAAAATATGACTGAGCTTACTGGGTTGTCTCTCCAGAACAACTCTCTTTCTGGACCCATCCCTGATCTTCACCTTCCCAAACTGAGATATTTGAACTTGAGCTATAATAACCTCAGTGGGCCCATTCCAGCTTCTCTGCAGAAGTATCCAGCCAGTTCTTTCTTGGGGAATGCTTTTCTATGTGGGTTTCCCCTGGAACCATGTCCAGGGACCACACCTTCTCCTTCTCCGAATGCACCACCTTCCCAGGAAAGTAATTTGGAAAAGTTTTGGGGAAAGCATCACAAAATTATCATAATTGCAATACTTGCTGGAGGAGCGGCAATATTGTTGATTTTGATTATCATACTCGTGATATGCATCTGCAAGAGAAAGAGAGATGGAGAGCCTCGCGCAGCCTCATCCTCATCCAAAGGGAAGGGTGTTGCGGGTGGAAGAGGAGACAAATCCAAGCCAGAATACAGCAGTGGTGTTCAAGAAGCAGAGAGGAACAAATTAGTTTTCTTTGAGGGCTGTTCATATAATTTCGACTTGGAGGATCTGTTGAGGGCTTCAGCTGAAGTCCTTGGAAAAGGAAGCTACGGCACGACCTACAAAGCTGTTCTTGAGGATGGCACGACAGTGGTGGTCAAGAGGCTGAAGGAGGTGGTGGCGGGAAAGAAGGAATTTGAACAGCAAATGGAGATAATTGACAGGCTTGGCCAGCACCAGGGTGTTGTTCCCTTGCGTGCTTTCTATTACTCCAAGGACGAGAAGCTCTTGGTCTATGACTATGTTACACCGGGTAGCCTTTCAGCTGCTTTGCATGGTATGCTCTTTATCTCAAGTCTTTGATTTGAACCACTATGCAAGTATGCATTTCATTTACCTGTTTGAATTTTGAAACTTGTTTTGACCTAGTTTTTCATCACCTACTTAGATGACAAGTACATGCAATTCTATGGTAGAAATTGCCTTTAAATATGTAGCACTGTGAAATTGTTCCTGAAATAATTAGGAACCTGCAGTTTGTTCAATGCAATCTAAGTAAGTGTGCGAATTATGCATTCTGGCATGGTGAGGACTGAGGTTGCCTTTAAGCTAATCTTTTGAAATCTCAAACTGGACGATGAACAATTCCGTAGATATATGAAACTCCGAGTTGGTTATTATGAATTCGATAAATACAAGATGTATTAAACAGTAAAATTATACACATGCCTTATGTACTGCTTTTCGACCCTCGGCCATAGTCGTGCGGAAGAAAAATGGAAGATAGATTAAGGCAGTGCAAGCTGATGTCAACAAGTTGCTTCCTCACTAATTTATTTGTTTATTTTAGAATTTTTACTTCTTTTCTGAAGTTCTGATGAACACTCTGCGGGAGTTACTGTTGTAGTTTTGTAGCTAAAATTTGTATGCTTTTGAGCTACTGTTGTTCTATGGATGCTGAAATGTGTAGAAAAGAATAGGTGCCGATTTTCTTCACCTGTATAGTTAACTTGCATCTTTGTAATACCACATATGTATTGAAACGCCGAAGTTACATGATCACAGACTTACCATCCATTGTGAACACACAGGGAACAAATCTGCTGGAAGAGCACCACTGGACTGGGAGACGAGAGTGAAGATATCGCTCGGCGCCGCACGAGCGATCGCTCATCTTCACACCGGAGCAGGCGGCAAGTTCATCCACGGCAACATCAAGTCGAACAACATCATCCTCTCGCGGGAGCTGAGCGCGTGCGCCTCGGACTTTGGCCTTGCGCAGCTCATGGCCACCCCTCACTTCCACCCGCGGCTTGTCGGGTGACGCGCGCCCGCGGGCCCTGAGGGCCACAAAGCCGCC
>NW_024115012.1:0-23269 GCF_003073215.2 Triticum urartu | reverse complement strand
GGTGGAATATGGAACTTATTTTGCAGGGTCGGACACTATCCTCGTATTCAAATTCTTCTGCGATGTATTCGGAGAAGGAACCCGCCTTGCAATGCCGAAGACAATACTGCGCACCGGACTCATCGTCATTGAAGCCTGGTTCAGGGGCTACTGAGGGAGTCCTGGATTAGGGGGTCTCCGGACAGCCGGACTATCTCCATTGACCGGACTGTTAGACTATGAAGATACAAGATTGAATACTTCGTCTCGTGTCCGGATAGGACTCTACTTGGCGTGGAACGCAAGCTAGGCAATACGGATATGGATATCTCCTCCTTTGTAACCGACCTTGTGTAACCCTAACCCTCTCCGGTGTCTATATAAACCGAAGGGTTTTAGTCCGTAGGACAACAACCACAATATACAATCATACCATAGGCTAGCTTCTAGGGTTTAGTCTCTCTGATCTCATGGTAGATCTACTCTTATACTACCCATATCATCAATATCAATCAAGCAGGACGTAGGGTTTTACCTCCATCAAAAGGGTCCGAACCTGGGTAAAACATCATGTCCCCTGCCTCCTATTACTATCCGGCCTAGAGACACATTTCGGGACCCCTTACCCGAGATCCGCTGGTTTTGACACCGACATGTATGTTTTCATGTGGATCACGCTTGTTGTCCCAAGCAAGTTGATACCCCGAGAAGCCCATCTCCGGCAGTGCACACATGTCCAGGCAGTCCTTAAACTTTTCCATTTGATTGATGTTCCTTTCATTTCCCTCCAACTGCTCTGACTGACACAAGGCCTCATTGAAAGTATCCGCACAGATCGACTAATGAAAGATTATCTTGAGCTTTCAAATATCTAAGCGCATCCCAAGTTTTCTCACAGAGTTCAGTCTGGGTTTACCATAGATGACAACGAATCTAAAGGCCCCCCCCCCCCCTAAATTAAAGTAATTGATGCATGAAGAAAATACTTCCATTAGTGTATGAGCATTCTTAGGCGTGAGTGAATCATCGTTTGCGTCTGTACTTGTTAGAGATATAATATTTGAGGGTTATAAATAAATGTGTATTGGAGATAAAATAGGTTTACACAACCTTGCCTTGTACTTCAAGCCTATCCCTCTCTCATGTACTCTATAATCCCTCACGAGGGTCAGATCAATGCAACATCGAATACTCAGTCATCTCATATTTTTCACATGGTACCAGTGCGGTTAGTCTCACGACGCCGATCCTAAATTTCTCTATCACTTCCGCAGCGCGTCGCCTCCGGCGAGATTAATCTCCTCTTTCCGGGGGCACGGCACCCGATCTATCAAAAGATTTGTCGGTTCTTTAGATTAGTTTAGATCCAAATTTTAAAATTCCTATTAGATCAAAATTTTAAAATTCCTATTAGATCAAAATTTTCTTTAGCCACCAAATAAATCCCTCGACCCACAAAATCCGGTGAAACTCAGTGAATATTCGCAGCGCTATTGAGTACTCCATCAACTCTCGTTGGATCCGGCTGCCGATTCAGTGGCATCAATGACGGCAGCTCGCGGTGCTTGTGGTGGACACGTACTCATGGTTAAGGAGACGCTCATGTGGCGGCGAAGCACACGCACCACGCGGTGCGACCGTGATCAGAGGAGCAAGCCACTGTCGGTCCACGAGCAGGCGCATGCATAGGCGGGCACTGGAGCAGCCGGCCGATGCAATCGCTTGGCAGGCATGGCCCAGGCATCCTGGTGTAGCGGCGCCACGCGCCCGCGCGGCCAAGCCCTCGACACCAATCGTGCCATCACCATCAACTTTGATCAAGCCTCCAAAGCCAACGGCCCTGACTCCCGAGCGTCGCCAGCGATGATCCGTTGTACTTGGCTTCCTCGACTACACCCGCGTATACGCGATACCCGGCGACGCCACGACATCCACGACAGTCAGCAGTCCTGAAAAGGTGCAAGTTGTCCGCACCGCAAAATCTTCTGTCCAGTTTCCGTCGCTGGTTTAGGCTAGCCATAATGGGGTAACTTAGGTGGTGTTTGATTCTTTGTTTTAGGACTTTTTTTTAATCCCAACTAAAAAGTCCCTAGTCCCTAAAAAATTCATCTCTGTTTGTTTTCATAGACTAAAAAGTCCCTAGTCCCTTCCTAGAGGCTATTAAATAACCATGTTGCCCCTAATATATAGAAAAATAACAATCAAACAACATCATGGGGTGGCGGGTCAATGGGTGCATGGAGGGGCATTGTTGGAAAAGTCCCAAAAAGTCCCAAAAAGACTCTCCTTGAGAGTCTTCTTTATTTAGTCCCAAATACCTAGTTTAGTCCCTAAAAAGTCCCTCCCTTTGGTAAAAAAGTCTCTAAGAGGGACTTAGTCCCTACACAAAAAAGTCCCTGGAAACAAACACCCCCGTAGGTAGTAACTTAACACATCCCAAGACAATTTTGCTTATGTGGCAAGTATTTAATGAAGAGAGAGATACTTGGAGTAACATAATATGTTACTGTAACATAGCGCTTCCCGAGGCAAAATGAGTATATAAGGCAATAAATGAAACAAATTATGACACTACTGCTAAGATACTTTACACTATGGGAGTAGTAACTTAGACTAATGTCATGCATATGACACTAGTCTAAGTTACTCCCCACTATGACCAGCCTTACGCCGTTTAGGCACTGTTTATTAATTAAGATTGAATGCTTGCTAGCTCGTACGTGCATACATCCAACACCCCATCTCGTCCCAGCTCCAAGGCTGGGAGGACCTCGCTGTTGCACTCTACCGTTACTCTTTTCTGCTCCTTCCCTTACCTCCTTGCCTTTGACTCAACATGTCGCTCTTGCCGTGCTGCATTCTCCTCTTACTCGTCTAAATCCAACTTCTCCATATGCCCACCTCTCCTAGAGAGAAAATAGGGCTTCAGTCCCGGTTCCAGAGGGGCTCGTGGACTAAGCATCTGGGACTAAAGGTCCTTACTTTTAGTCCCGGTTCAATTACGAACCGGGACTAAAGGCATCCACGTGGCCGTTGTCTGAACCAGGACCTTTTAGTCTCGGTTGGTAACACCAACCAGGACTAAATCTAATTTATTGATTTTTTTATTTTTTGATTTGTTTTTAAGTTTTATTTTAATTTTCAAATTTTCAAATTATTTGACAATTCAATTTCTAATCACCCCTCCTCACCGCTCCAACGTGGAGCACTCATTTTAAATCGTCTAACTTCTCGGCCAGTCACCCATCCTCTCACTATCCTAGTCTGAGCACGCTTAACTTCCTAGTTCTATCGCCCCTACTTTTTAAGTCTGCACTTGTTGTTTTCCTGACAGTAGTAAGCTATCAATCCTATTAACCCTTAGAGCACCGAGTCACATGATTTAATTTTTTGAATTCCAAACAATTATAAACAAAATAAGTAATAATAATGTTGAATTTCAATGAAAATAAAATAAGTAATAATATTATTTTATTCAGTTTTCTGCCATTTATTCATTTAATATGGCATAATTAATATGTTTAAATTTGTAAATCACAATTCATCAAATAATATATCCATTATTATCAAAAAAATGTGAGGAATCCAAATATGACAATCTTATTATTATCAGAAGTTTGACCACTGTTTGACCACTACTTGAGCAAAAATTCAAAAAAACTTAAATTGAGTATAACTTTTTTTCCTTTCGGAATTTGAGGATTCTAATGCAATACGGCCTACGGCTGTTGAAATCGAGACCGACTTCTCATGCTGAACATTTTGATATACTAAAGCCTCAACCCCTTTAGTCCCGGTTGATGTCTCCAACCGGGACTAAAGGTCTAATCTGTAGTCTCGGTTGGAGACACGAACCAGGACAAAAGGGTACCGGTCCCTCTAGTCTCAGTTGGTGTCTCCAACCGGGACTAAAGGTCCCATTTGAACCGGGACCGATGCCCGACCGGCGCCCTAGCCGCTCAAACTGGGACTAATGCTCACATTAGTCCCGGTTCGCAATGCAACCGGGACTAATGTGTAGATCGAGTTTGGACCAAAGCCCTGTTTTCTACTAGTGAGAGAGAGAGGATGGACGAAATGTCGTGTCCATGAAAAACAAATCGCGCGGGCGTCACAGGAGGTAAACCAGCTGCCACCCCGGGGATCCCCACCTCCTCTCTCTCCTCCATCGCTGCCGCCAGCGGGTGCGGTCGGGCAAAGCCCAGTCGACGCTGGTGGTTGCGGGTTGATATTATCTCCTCGCGCGGGGCCGCCTGCGTGGGCCAAGGCAGATGGGTGTACGATCAAAAGTATGTCTAGAGGGGGGGTGATTAGATTAAATGACAAGATAATAACCTAGCCTTTTCCCAATTTCAGTTTTAGGCAGATTTTGCAATTCTAGCAAGTCAAGCAACACCCTACACATGCAATTCTAGAGTATATGCAGCGGAAAGTAAAATATTGCACATGTAGTAAAGAGAGGTGGGGAAGAGCAAACGCAATTTGGAGACACGCTGATTTTTCCCGTGGTTCCGATAGGTGGCGCTATCATACATCCACGTTAATGGAGACTTCAGCCCACGAAGGGTAATGGCAGCGAGAGTCCATGAAGGGCTCACCCACGAACGGTCCACGATGAAGCAACCTTGTCTATTACACCATGGCCTACGCCCACGGAGGGCTAGCCTTACTCGGGGTAGATCTTCATGAAGTAGGCGCTCTCCTTGCCCTTATAAACTTCTTGGTTCAACTCCACATCTTGACGGAGGCTCCCAAGCGACACCTAACCAGTCTAGGAGGCACCGCCCTCCAAAAGGTAATAGATGTTGTTGTTGATGATGAACTCCTTGCTCTTGTGCTTCAAATGATAATCTCCCCAACACTCAACTCTCCTCACTGATTTGACTATGGTGGAAGAAAGATTTGAGTGGAAAGCAACTTGGGAAGGCTAGAGATCAAGATTCATATGGTGGGAGTGGAGCAAATTGATCTCAACACAAGGGTAGGTGGTTCTCTTCTCAGATTTGAGTGGTGGAAGTGGTGGTTCTATCTGAGGGCTCTCTCCACGAATGAAGAGGGGTTGGAGGGTATAAATAGCCTCCACATGAAATCCAACCGTTACACACATCAGAACAAACTCGGACAGACCGAAGTTAGAAAATCGGTGAGACCGACCTGTTCAAATATATGAACGTTAGAAGTCTCGGTGGGACCGAGATGAGAATTTCGGTGAGACCGATCTTACTAAATACTAGGGTTTTCAAATCTCGGTGCGATCGACTATGCAAACTCGGATATTCCGATTTTACACAGAAGGAGGTCAGAGGCTTGGCAACACCGTCTCGGTATGACCCAGAGTAAAAGTTGGATGACCGAACTGCCGGGACAAGGGAGATCCACAACCCGGCGTTGTCGGAACTGCTTCAGATGCTGCGTGGCTTTGGGTACCTTGCCGACGATGTGCTAGACGAGCTTGACTACTTCCACATCTAGGACGAGCTTGGTGGCACCTTTGAGACCGTCGACGATCTCGGGTGCGGCCGCAATCTCATCCGCGACGCACGCCATGCAGCATGTTTCGCCACCAGGAAGCTCTCATGCGCCTCGTGTTATGCCTGTGCCGCCGCCAGGCAGCTCTTGTGTGCCTCGTGCCAGTCTACTTCTCATGGGTCCGACGAGGAGTCCCACGAGGATTGTGATGTGTCCTATAAGAGTGTGCGCCACCTCGCCTCCCGTGCTCGTACCACCGCCCATGCCTTTGGTAAACAATTCCTCTGCTCTTCTTTTCTACCTGTTCATCAAGATGATGATAGTAAGCATGCCCCTAGAGAACCAAAGTTGAAATTTGATAGGGTAGATGTCTCTACAAGAATGAAATATATCGCAGATGAACTCAAGCCCCTATGTGCTAAGGTCTCCAACATTCTTGACTTGGAATTGTCGGGCTCTGTCATTGCCGAGCTACGGTTACTGGGTTCTAACCGTGGCATTAGTAGTGTTATCTCTACAAGTAGACCCATAACCACCTCACAAGCTTTAGAGTCTACATGGTATGGGAGGGACTCCCAGAAGAACACCATTGTCGAGCATATTACAAAGGGTGAACACATTCATAGAGATCTCGCTGTCATTCCTATTGTTGGTTCTGGGGGCATAGGAAAGACAACTCTCGCTCAACACATATACAACATCAAAGAAGTGCAAGGTCATTTCGAAATAAGACGTTGGGTGTGTGTATCTATCGACTTTAGTGTGTATAGGTTGACAAAAGAGATTGTGCGCTCCATCCCTAAAGCACAAGGTGAACAAAACGATAGAGCGGATAATGAGGTAGAAAACTTGGACCAACTTCAGAACTTAATTGAAAAAAGGCTGAAAAATAGAAGATTTTTACTTGTTTTGGATGATATATGGAAATATGGTAATGAAGATGAGTGGAAAAGATTCCTGGTTCCCTTTAAAAAAACAGCAAGGAAATGGTGATACAATTCTAGTCACAACCCGATTCCTTGAAGTAGCTACAATGGCTAGGAGAGGAGATAAACTCTTGGAACTAGAAGGTTTGGAGTGCGGAGAATATTAGAACCTTTTTCTAGCATCTGTGTGTGATAAAATTGATCATGATATGGACTTAACAAAAATCGGGGAAGAGATTGTGAAAAAATTGAAGGGTTCTCCCCTTGCAGCAAAAACCGTGGGTAGATTGTTGAGAAAAAAGATTAACTGTAGATCATTGGACAAAAGTTCTTAAAAGTAAAGAATGGGAATCACAGACCAGTGATGATGATATCATGCCCGCGCTGAAGCTTAGCTATG
The DNA here is from genome assembly GCF_003073215.2 of Triticum urartu. Lineage (NCBI taxonomy): Eukaryota > Viridiplantae > Streptophyta > Magnoliopsida > Poales > Poaceae > Triticum > Triticum urartu. Next base: position 16,495 of record NW_024115012.1, on the reverse strand, counting down.
ACTACCTCCCTTTTCACCTGCAACAATGCTTTTCCTCTTGTGCATTATTTCCAGAAGATTACAAGTTTGACTGTGAGGAGCTAATTCACTTCTGGATAGGACTTGGCATTCTATGCCCAGATAATAGAATCAAAAGAACTGAAGATATAGGGCGTAACAACTTGAATTACTTGGTTAATTATGGATTTTTAAAAAATGAAAGAGGTGATTCAGGTACACACTATGTTATGCATGATCTGCTACATGATTTAGCATTGAAGGTTTCCTCACAAGAATGCCTACATATAGCTTTTTCTAGCCCAAGAGATGTAGAAATTGCACCATCTGTCTATCATTTGTCCATTAGTGTTTGTTATTCAGCCGATAGTAAGAATGGAGTTGTTCAAGAAAAATTTAGGAGCGATTTGGGTAAAATAAGGGATGTATTGAATTTTGAGAACCTGCGCACTTTGATGTTGTTTGGTAAATATGATGCAAGCTTTGTTCGTATATTTGGTGATTTATTCAAAGATGCAAAATCGTTGCGTGTTGTATATTTGTCAACAATGTACTACCCTGTGGAGTCTCTATTGTACAACATCTCAAAACTTGTCCATCTTCGCTACCTACGGGTTGCGTCAAAGCGTGGCACTCGAGAACATTTACCAAGGAGTATATCAAGATTTTATCAGTTAAGGGTGCTAGACATAAGTGGCTGGCAGGGTCCTCATAGTTCGCCCGGGGATATTGCAAACCTTGTAAAATTGCGCCATTACCTTGTCCCACCTTGCGAATACGATTCGAATATCTGTAAATTACATTCGAATATTTGTAATGTGGGAAAACTACATAACTTACAAGAACTACAGAGTTTTGAAGTTCGAAGAGAAACTAGTGGCTTTGAACTAAGGGAGCTGGGGAAACTAGAAGAGCTAGGAGGATCACTTGGCATTTATAATCTTGAGAATGCATTAGCAAATGAGGCACGTGAGGCAAAACTTTTAAACAAAAGCCGCTTGCAGAAATTAACACTCAGTTGGAAATCTAATAATTTGCCTGACGCACAAGGTCATTTGCTTGAGAACCTACGGCCCCATAGCAATCTTCATGAGCTATGCATTGATGGTCATGGAGGCCCTAGTTGCCCTACATGGCTGGGTACAAATCTGTCCACCAAAGGTCTGGAGGCTCTCCGCCTGGACAGTCTAGCTTGGGAACAGCTTCCACCCCTTGGAGAGCTATATCTGAATCGTGAGTCTGGAGAAGAGTATTTGGGTTGCATCACAGGCGGCACATGCTTTCGTAACTTGAACAGGCTAGAACTCATTGGCTTGCCAAGATTTAGTAGATGGGCAGCAAATGAAGTTTGCCCTTGGTACTTCTCACTTATAGAAGTACTCGTTCTGAAGGGTCGCCCTGAACTAACTGAGTTACCGTTTTCATCTTATATCTGCTGCCCACCGGAAAGAGATTTGAATGTGACCTGGTTTCCTAGGCTAGAAACAATTGAAATTGAGGATTTCCCAAAACTCTTGTCTCTGCCTCCTATTCCTTATAGTCCCATTTTGTGCTCTGTTAGACTGCGACTTGCAGGAAGAGGTCTGAAGTATTTACATTACTCACACGAATCAAGCTGTTTGAGAATAAAAGGAAGTGATGCTCTGCATAGCCTTGATGAGACAGTCTTGGTGTTCCATAATTTAACCCAACTACAACGCTTGATTATTGAAAATTGCCCACCTCTGGCTGAGAAACACCTTCAAATGCTAACCTCGTTGAAGACCCTCCAAATAGAAGATTCAAACATTACACCCCAGCTGTCAGCAAGAAGTGACACCATTATGTGGCAGCTTCCAGTTAACAGATTAGCGATAGCCAATGGTTGGAGTGGCGGCTGGAAGGAACTGACACGTCTACTGACTCATCTCCCTGTGCTCTCACGCTTGTTTATATTTGGATGTGAGAAGATAACAGGGTTGGGCGTGCAGCAACAAACAGCAACATCTTCAGCTGTTAAACTGCAGCAGGATACATATGGAACAGCAAAACAACAACAACAACAACAACAACAACAACAACAACAACAACAACAACAACAACAACAACAACAACAACAACAACAACAACAACAACAACAACAAGAAGAAGGTGACGACGGGCTGCTGCTCTTACCGGCCCATCTCTCCTACTCTCTCCAGGAGTTGACCATCGGCGGTTGTCCAGAGCTTGTCCTGAGCCGCGGGACAGGAGGAGGAGGTCTGCAATCCATTGGCTCTCTCAAGGAAATAGAAATATATGGTTGCCCCAAGTTCATGTCTGGCTACAAGGCCTCCTCGGATCTCTTTTACTGTTGCCCTTTCCCGTCCTCCCTGCAGCGCCTTCAACTTGGAGGTCATATGGAGGGCATGGACACGCTGGCTCCCCTCTTGAACCTCACCTCTCTCGAGAGCTTACACATTTGGGGTTTGGCGGATGATTTTAGGTGCGACCGCCTGTTGCCTCTTCTTACTCAAGGTCAGCTAACCGCATTAAGTGTCAGTGGCAGCCCAAAATTCTTTGCTGGCACTAAGGGTCCCGCTCCCGCACTGGTACAGGCATCCAAACTGCAGCAACTCAAGACGGACGACATCACTGGAGTCCTTGCTGCACCCATCTGCCACCTCCTGTCTTCCTCTCTCACCAAATTATACTTTTATGATGACAAAGGAGAGGTGGAGTGCTTGAGCAAGGAGCAAGAGGAGGCTCTTTCTCTCCTCACGTCCCTCCAGGAGCTCCAATTTGAGTGCTGCACCAAGCTGCGGTGCCTCCCAGCAGGGCTGCACAAGCTCACCAACCTGGAGACATTGGAGATCCGTGACTGTCCAGCCATGAGGTCGCTACCCAAGAATGGCCTCCCCACCTCGCTGCAAGAGTTAAAGATCCATTCATGCACCAAGTTACGGTGCCTCCCAGCAGATCTAAACAAGCTCACCAACCTCAAGAGATTAAAGATCCGTAGCTGTCCAGCCATGAGGTCGCTGCCAAAGAAGGGCCTCCCCACCTCGCTGAAAGAGTTGGATGTCCGGTTGCGAAAATGAGAAGCTAACACAGCGGTCGATGCAGAAGGTTAATTAATAGGGAGCATCCCATTAATCGTACTATATAAGTATAGGACTGTGCTAACGACCAGTCGACTAGTCGTTAGCGACAGATCCGGACAATTCCACTCTCGATGTGGGAATCGATCCACCGCATCTTCTTTTTTCTTCTAGCGCAATAAAAAGAATTGGCAGAAGTGGGGAATCGAACCCACCACCTCTTGGTAGTCCGCAGTAGTTCACAACCACCCGGTCTAGATTGAGCCGGAGGTCGCTGCCAAAGAATGGCCTCCCCACCTCGCTGAAAGAGTTGGATGTCCGGTTGCGAAAATGAGAAGCTAACACAGCGGTCGATACAGAAGGTTAATTAATAGGGAGCATCCCATTAATCGTACTATATAAGTATAGGACTGTGCTAACGACCAGTCGACTAGTGTCTGCAGTAGTTCACAACCACCCGGTCTAGATTGAGCCAGTGATTATATTAAGGTTAGATAGTATTTGTACTGCTACTTAGCGTGACCTGGAAACGAATATTTTTTCTTTCTTTCCTTTTATATTTTTATCCTATATAGATGGCCCGGCTGCTCTGTTAATATTTACAACATCATGGTAATTTTAACGTAGTAAAAATTGTTGACATATCATGATAACTTCGTTGTAAAAAGCATGCCAGGGTACAAAAGTTTTTTTTTGCGAGGGTACAAAAGTTATCAACCATTTGGTACGTAACTTATCATGCTTTTTATACATAAGTTATCGGGGAATATTTTAAATATTTTTTCTTGGGTCAAAGATACGGCTGGATGTTGTACAAAATTATTATACTTTGCAGTCTGTAAAAATCATGATATTACACAAAAGTTACCAAGAGATGTTTTTAAAAACTTTTTTCTAGGTCAACATTATCGTGGTGTTTGTACATAAGTTATCATGACAGCGGTACATAAATTATCATACTATTTACATAGTAATTATCGGGGTATGTTTCAAGCACCCCTCACGTTGAAATATTACCGTCATATTTGTATCTAAATTATCAGGGCTGCAGCGCATAAATTATCATGTCATTTACACAACAATTATCGGAGTAATGTTTTCCAAATAGAAAATTTTCAAAGTCAAAGTTATCAGCTATGTTGTGTGTATATTATCATGTTATTTGCACAGAAATTACCGGCGTATGATTTCCAGCAACTTTTATCCTAGGGTTAAAGGAGTTACCACGGTGTTCTTATGTGGGTTATCAGCTCTGTTGTGTGTATACTATCATCCTATTTACACAGAATTTATCAGGGGTTGTTTTTCAATATTTTTTCTCGGGTCAAATGGTTACGAGACTGTTTGTACGTGAGTTATCAACTTTGTTGTGTCTATATTATCATGTTATTTACATACAAGTTACCGTACTAGATTATTTAACATTTTTTTGGGTCAAAATTACCAATGGTATTTGTATGTAAATTATCAGATCTACAATGCATAATCATGCTATTTACGTATAAGTTATCACGGTCTTTGCATCATAATTTACTAGGTCCGCATGCGTCAAATACCATGCTATTTACACACAAGTTTCCGGTTTTGTCGGCTAAGAGAAACGGATCGAGTTGTTTTTCCTTTCCACTCATTTAATAAGGTATAAAAAACATGTAATCTGCATAGAAAACAAGAAGAGAGAGTTAACTTAGTTGGTAGCGTGCTATGGCCTCAACCAACAGGTTTCTAGAGGTTCGATTCTTGCTAGCGCCCTGTTTTTCTTTTTCACGTGCGAGACTGAAAAAAAAACATATCAAGCGATTGTTGCGCGGGAGACTGGAAAAAAAATTGTATCGAGCGGCTGTTGCGCGGGATGAGCGGATCGAGCGGTCGCCAGATCGTACGTCCCTGTTGCAAACCACCAGCCGACTGGTGGTTAGATTTCTCGATAAGTATATATAGACTAATCCAAAGTACGTACAAGCCCCCCCTTTTCGAAAATAAAAATAAAATAAACCTTTTAATCTTATTAACTGCATGTCATTCCATCTACTGCACAGGGCTTCTTGGGAGTTTGTTGTACATTCTTCTTGCCTTGTAGCTAAGACTCTCTCCATCCATGCACAGTTTTGCACACGACAGGGTCTCCTGCGTGGTACATAAATCTGGTAAGTATGTCCACAAAGAAATATTTGGGAAAATGGAATTACAGAGTTTCTTTCTTCACCTCCTGGATGATTTTTCTACAGGTTTGTATGCTTGTACCCGTGGCCTTCTACATATATCTACTTTGCATTTACACTTCCGTCATGACTTCTCAAGACTCAGTGCTCTACAGCTCTAGTTGTCAGGCTCGCATTCCAATTGCTGCCCATGTTACGGGAAGGTTCGCATTCCAATTGCTCCCCATGTTACTGCAAGATTCCTGAATTGACATTAATTTTGAGATGCTATGACACTGCATGGTTTTAAGATTTCACATCTCATTTTTCATTTATCTTTTCAAATCTTACCGTTTTAACTTTGCAGAAAATGCCATGCAGTATTGGGTATACTTTTTCCAGCAGATGTGGATGCTAGTCTTTTTCCACCTTACCGCTTAGTAAGTAACCTTCCATTTATGATCCATTTTGAGCTACAAGTTCCATATTTCTTCCTTTCCCGTTTTGATACATATATATTTAGGAATTACCATTGTTAACTTTGGCATCCCCTTTCGCGGTCCAGGAAACATTGTCAGAAAATGTGTGTTGTTCCCAGTCCAAGGCAAGAGTATCTCAACTTCTCAAGACTTCAGATTATCGGCATTATGACCACCCAAGGTTATTTTACAAATATGTTTTGAGTTTTTCTTACACAAAGTAGTGCAATTCTTCTTCTCTATCAGCAAGCTCTCAATCAGAAGTCATTTTCTGCTTTGGAATTCCTGCCAAAGAAATATATGTTACGGAGTAAATTCATTTTCTGATTTGTTAATTGGTCCTAGCATAATATATTCTCAGGCTTTGTTCATGGTTATCTAGCACTTCATAAATTCAAAACTGTGTTATTCACTGCACGCGAAGCAATGGAAGTTATGGACTAGTCTTCAACAGATCTCAAGTTATTCTCAGGCTTTGTTCAAGGTAAGCTTTCTGCAAAGGTTGGCTCATGATTTTTCTTTGTATGCTTTCTGTCAGTAATATTGGCCTTTGGCTTATTTGCAGTCAATTTTGCCATTTGTCTTGAACCAGAAATTCTCAGAGCTGCATTGTCACTGGGTGATTGGCCTTGGGTGCTTGTATAACCTAGATACTTGACAAAGAATAAATAAAAAAGGGTCCATTCCAAACAAACAAAATTTTGTGCTTCAGTCTGTCCTAAGGTAATCGCTTGTTCCTATCTTGTTGATTTTAAACCAAACGATCTGATTTGGGCGTAAAAATAAAATTTAATACTAGTTCCTGGAGTCAGATCTGGGTGTCATGTACAAAATGCAAATTATTAGATCATCGGAAGTCCTCATACTAAAACGTAAACTATGTTGTACCAATGCAGGTTAGGAAATAGTTGAGGACCAGAATGCAGAGTTAACGGTATTCAATTTTATCGCTTTATTAAAATGCTAGCTTACCTTGGATCATGCGTATAATTTATTTGGTCACATTCTAGCCCCAGTTCCATATTTTCCTGAATGCCACCTCATCAAAATCCCAAGAGTTGAGTGCAATAAGTTGGGTGTCACTTTGATTAGTCTAGATTATTATTTTGTCCCACCAGAGCCATACACGATGAAAACTGAACCACCGTTTGTGCAATCTAAATATTTGGCGAGCTTTGTTAAATATGTATCCGTCTAGTTAGAAGCTCTTGAAAGCCAGTCATTCTCTTTCTTTCCTTCGATTGCTACCCTCTTGACACTTTTCAGTGCAATCTTGCATACTTGGTTGGTGTATCCATCGACCTTCATCCATTTGTGTATCATGTTCAACATTCTTCTCCAATAAAATCCCAATGTGAGCGTTCATTCTATGGCAATCATCATACACTGATTTACTTCCCGCAGTCCGTAGAAAAGAGAGCCCTCCATATAGTCGAAAGCTATTGACAGCAAGCCATTTCCTTTGTATATTTTCATTGTTTACCTCTTTGAGACTGTTGCAATTCGTACATTGTGATATTGCGTACTCCATCAGTGTATTCGCTCACCTTGTATAAGCCACTTCTTCTGGTTGTGTGTCATTTTTAACCTATTATGTAGAGTTTGCATACTGCCCACAATCCATCTAGTCGGCAAGACTTAAGAATTTTTTATTAAAAATAGGAAAAAAGAGTGTTGGCAATCTAGAGCCAAAAGAGAAAAAAAAGGAAAAAAGAGTGTGCTCGCAATGAAGAGGCAAAAGAAACAGAAAAAGGAGTGCTGACAATCAAAATTTAAGAGGCTCTGATTTTTTTAGTGTGAGGAGTCAATTAGCGCATACTTCGTATCCTTGTGCAATCATCAGCTGCTGCCGGGTATCGATATCCGATAATGGTGATATCACTTTTTCTGGAGATCACCTTCTGCCGCTCAGATCATTCTTTTCCCTTTTGACATATCACCCCCCCCCCCCCCCCCCTCTCTCCCTGTGACTGGAATGACAAGGCTTCATTGTACTTGTTTCGGATACTTAATTAACTTTGCAATAACTGAAATTCAGGTTTGCTTACACCATTTTCCCCACCAAACCACACGTCTACATATTTTAGTGCCAGGGAGATCTTATCTTGGCCAACGGCCGGTGAGCAGCCACATATATACGTGTGATTGAGAGAGGTTCTAGATCTTGACAAGTAACTCCACACTAAAAGCACACTCTTGGGACAACTTTTAGCACTCATGCTTATTAAAGGAGATCAAAACTGGGCAGCAACCTTTGGTTTTCCTTGTTCATGGTGCCAAAGTCGAGCAACCTAGTGGCTTATTGTTAAACAACTTGAATGTTGCACGGCTGTGAGGGCATTAGGATGCGATCATGTAAATGTGTGCATTATCTGTTGTAAGCTTGCAGGTTTATGAACAAAGATCAAGAGCAATAAGGACCCTTCTCCATATGATGTTCGTCTGCTCCGCTCCGTCGAATCAATCGCATCTTATGTCAGAACAGAGGAAGCCACGCAACCAAGTTTCCAGAATCCTGAGACTCATATTGATGAGAAATCCTCTTCCACCACTAGTTAACAACATGTTAAACCTAGGGGTTTCATTTTGTTGGCCTAGTTTCGAGTCAGCAGCAGGCGGTGTAAGTTGTAGTCCGTTGCTTTGAGTGGTGTGATCTTGTGTCGATTGGAGATCCATCAAACTATTTGTAATCTTTTACTGTTCACTTTCTTTACAAAGATTGCTATGTGTCTTCATCTTTCCACTGGTGGTCCGCATAGACGGAGAAGATAAATGATCATTGATGAAAGGTGCTAACGCACTGTCTTCTTTTGACTATTTAGTGTAGGGCAACAGCCCTACCTAACGCACTGTTATTATTTTTCACCCTTGTGATGAGACAAAAGGCTGACCAAGCAACACCAAGTGCCGCAGCGGGACAACTCGGCTCTCGTCAATAATAATTCCATTTCTATAAATCAGACTAGACAAATCCAAGGTAATCTCGTCAAGTATAATTCCATTTCTATAAATCAGACTAGACAAATCCAAGGTAATCAGACTAGATAAATCAGACTAGACAAATCCAAGTGCCGCAGCGGGACAACTCAGCTCTCGTCAATAATAATTCCATTTCTATAAATCAAACACACTATAATGGCGTGCGGTAATCACGGAGCCCTCACCGAGGCGACACCGAGGCGACCGGAGATCGGATTCGGTGTGCCAAAGATCCCCCCGACGAATCAGGAGCGGAAGCGCGGCAACAAGATTGGATCGGAGCTGAGAATAGGAGGAGATCTCCTGGGACTGAGAGACTCATGGATCAAAACAAGGGAAGCGATTCAGAGATATGCGACGGAAAGGAAGAAGAGCAAAAGAGATCGAGTAGGGCCATGGGAGGAGGAAATGGATCAGCGCATGTCAAGGATCAGAGGAAGAATGAAAGAGATGAGAGAGGATCTGCTCAACAGTCCAAAGGAGGTAAATCAAGTAGGAAAAGAAGGGAATTACAAGGAGATACAACTAGCGGATCCACTTGACGACAGAGGAGGATCAGGGCCAGAAGGGGAGGATCAGATCCTTCCAAAAACTCATGGAAAATCACCTTTTGGCAGAGGGATGGATGGGGATATAAATATCCAAAGGAAGCGAGAGGGTAACCCACAGAAACATCCTCAATTCACACCGAACAGAAGCAGTGCGGCCATGGAGAACCAGAACGCCGGCAAGAAGGTGATGGAGGTTGAAGGAGATGTGAGGGCTCCTGCCGGCAAGAGTGGCCTGGGCGTCAGAGCACTGGAGCACGACGGCTCATCCCGCGATCACGGGGACCTATACCGCACCCCCACTCAGGGGATGCAGGCGGGCCAGGGGGCTGTCGGCGGCGGCCAGGGACATGTGGTCGCACCTGTAATCCCCGTGCTGGGAGAGCAGGAGGACCGTGTGGTTGCCCTGGATCTGTCAAGGGAGAGGGCGACCATGCGCTCTCGCTGGATCGCCATCGGACTCTTCTTCTCAGTCCAGCTCTTCGAAGTGGGAGGGCTATTCCAAGAACTGAAGAACAAGTGGGTCTTGAGGGGGCGTCTCAACTACTCCCCCCTGAAGAACAACAGATTCATGCTGGAATTTGAGAGGGAAGGAGATCTCCGGTTCATCCTCAACAATGGGCCATGGACTCACCGCGGCGATCCTTTCTTGATGGTGGCGGTGGACGGCAGCGCAAGGCCAGGAGATGTTGAGGTTTCCCACATGCCGATCTGGGCACGTATCTTTGACGCTCCACCTATCACGTTCTTCGAGCAGGTCGCGCGTGTGATCGGGAGTGAGCTTGGGAAAGTGATTGAGGTTGATGCGGATAGAGAGGGTAGAATTTGGGGAGAGTCCATCAGAATTAGGACCAACCATGACGTGGATGAGCCACTTCGTAGCAAGCTAGAGTTTCATGACTATGCAGAGGATGTTGTGTACCGCCTCAATGTAAAATATGAGCGACTCCCCCGTTTTTGTAGCTTCTGTGGATACCTAGGGCATGGCCAACGCGAATGTAAGCTGCCGTCGAACCTCCAAAAGATGAGGTTCTCGGCAGCGCTACGCGCCTTCCCTTTTAAGAGGAGCAGTAGTAGAGGTGGATTCGTGGTTCCAGAGACAGCCAGTGCCAGGAGATTCCTCAAATTTGAACTAGAAGGCCTGAGCAAGGCGATATCAGCACCAACGACACTGGCTGAAGTGAACACCAGAGAGGTTCCTGATGATATTCTGGCAGATCCACTGGTGCAAGAGGTGATCGCTGCGGTGCAGGCAATCAGGCTGGGACCGACGACAGAAAATAAAAACAAGCAAGGCCCTGGAACAGATGCTGATGGGCTCATGGCGCTGGACAGCAAACCGGCTGGGGAAGGGGGAGACAGCAACAATACCCCTGGCCTGGGTCATGAACGGGAGAACAGTGGCCAGAGCCTTGAGTATCCCCTAGGTTTCGAGCCGGCCAATATTGTGGGAACCAACATGCAGTCCACGGACGTCAAGGTGCTGGAAGGTAATGCAGGTGAGGGGAAAGGGAAGCTGTTACCTGAGGGACAGGGGGGCCAGGAGAAGCAGGAAGGTAGCGACATTAGGAAGCAAGCTGTTGCTGGGATCACACTGGGGCGCGTGAAGAAGAATGCAGGAAGGAAAACCAATAGAAAGGCAGAGGATCAGGGTGTTTCAGTCCTTGGAAAGAAAGGGGAGCGCAAGTTGGGCATCGGTGCAGAAACAGGAGCGGATGCTGAGGACCCAGGGGAAGAACAACACAAGAAGCAGAAGGGGACAGATGCTACAGAGAGGCTGGTGGATGAAGGGAAAGTGGAAGCGCAGGAAGCAACCGGGCCAGGGGCTCCCGGTAAACTGACGGGCGCAAATGGCAGCGCCCGTCAGGAGCCATGAGGATCTTAAGCTGGAACTGCCGGGGGATAGGGCAACCCCGGACAATTCAGGAATTGGTGTGCCTGGTAAGCACACATCGCCCGTCCATTGTGTTCCTCTCAGAGACTAGGCAAAATAAAGAGAGGGTTAGCAATCTTAGATGGAGGCTCGGCCTCAAAAATTGTATGCTGCAGGATGGAGTTGGGAAAGGGGCAGGCATCGCCTTGTACTGGGATGAGTCTGTTGAAATAAAAAAGCTCTCTGTTGGCCCGCGCTATTTAGATGTGTTGATCCGCAGTAGTCCTAATGAACAGTCGTGGAGGGGAACCTTTGTGTATGGTGAACCTAAAGCACATGATAGAGTACACATGTGGAACTTGCTCAAGAGACTTAAGCATAACTCTATATCGCCATGGATGGTGATCGGAGACTTTAATGAAACGACATGGCAAAGTGAACACTTCTCAAGTTCGAGAAGGTCACAGCGGCATATGGCTGACTTCAGAGAGGCACTTGACTGGTGTAATCTCCATGACCTTGGATATCGCGGACCAGATTGGACATATGATAACAAGCAGGTGGGAAGAGGCAATGTGAAGGCAAGATTGGACAGAGGGGTAGCCACACCGAAATGGACTAGGAGATTTCAGAATGCCCAAGTTGAGCACATCTGTTCTACCAGGTCTGACCACCTGCCATTACTGCTGCAGTTTGGTAGAAGGATGGAATACAGAAGGAAAAAAGACTTCCGTTATGAAGCTTTGTGGGAGAGGGAGCCTACCCTACAAACCATGGTGGAAGGATGCTGGAATAGCATGGGAGCGGCCACAACACTACAGGAGATCCAAAAGAAGATCAACACCATGCAGAAAGAGTTGGGCAAATGGAGTGCAGCAAAAATTGGTTCGATCAAGCGACAGACTAGTAGCCTTCGTCAGAGGCTACAGACACTAATGCACAACTCAGTGTCGGAGGAAAATGACAGAGATATTAGGAGGATATCAATGGAACTCGATGAGATGCTACTCAGAGAGGAAATCATGTGGCGACAGAGATCGAGAGCAACGTATATTCGTGAGGGTGACAGAAATACCGACTGGTTCCATCGTCAGGCCACATGGAGGAGAAAGCAAAACCAAATAATGAAGCTGAAGGATGGGCGGGGTCAATGGGTAGAAGGGAAAGAAGACCTCCAAAGGCTGTCCACAGATTTCTTCAAGGAACTATTCACAGAGGATAAGAATGTTATGCCGCATGGCCTGTTTTCAGAAATGGTCAGCCAAGAGACAAATGAGAAGCTTGAAATGGATTTTACGGAGAAAGAAACCAGCGATGCACTATTCCAAATTGGCCCACTCAAAGCTCCGGGGCTGGATGGCTTTCATGCGCGCTTTTTTCAGAGAAACTGGGGTGTACTAAAATCAGATGTGGTGAAAGCAGTTTAGGGTTTCTTTAAAGATGGTGTGATGCCTAAGGGGTTGAATGACACAGTCATTGTGTTAATACCAAAAGGAAATGACCCAAAGTGTCTCAAAGATTTCAGACCCATAAGCCTCTGTAATGTGATATACAAGGTTATATCCAAGTGTCTGGTCAACCGGCTAAGACCACTCCTGGACAACATTATTTCAGAGACTCAAAGTGCATTCATCCCAGGCCGATTGATAACAGATAACGCCTTGATCGCTTTCGAGTGTTTCCACAAAATTCAGCATTGCAAAGTTGCCCACAATAACCATTGTGCCTATAAGTTGGACCTGGCAAAGCCTACGACAGAGTAGACTGGAAATTCCTTGAAGGGGTATTGGAGAAGTATGGTTTTAGCAGTAAGTGGAGGTCTTGGATCATGACTTGTGTGAGATCTGTCAGATACACAGTAAAACTGAATGGGGATCTGTTGGAGAGGTTCAAGCTGACGAGGGGACTAAGACAGGGCGATCCGCTTAGCCCATACCTGTTCCTGTTCGTGGCCGAAGCCCTAACCCGCACCCTTAATACGGAGTGTATCGAAGGAAGGATCACCCCTATAAAGGTAGCTCGTGGAAGTCCTGGTACATCAAATCTACTCTTCGCGGATGATAGTCTCCTCTTCTTTAAGGCTACGGTTGAGCAAGCAGAAGTAATCAAACAGGTACTAAACAGATTCCAGTGAGGCACATGGCAACTACTAAGTCCAAGCAAATGTTCATTGCTATTCAGTGAGAAATGCCCAAACGCAGTGCAAGTAGGCATTCGCGAGGCCTTATAGGTGGAAAGCTCAACTTTCGAAAGTAAATATCTGGGTCTACCCACACCAGAAGGCAAAATGAAGGACGGAAAGTTTGAACCTATAATGGATAGGCTTTTGAAAAGATGTAGTAACTAGACAGGGAGGCACATGTCTTTTGCTGCGAAGGATGTGCATGTGAAATCAGAGCTTCAAGCACTCCCCACTTTTACCATGGGTGTGTTCAAAATGTCTTTAAGTTTCTGCGAAAGGTATGAAAGACTAATTCGTGAGTTCTGGTGGGGGCAAGAAGATGGCCATCACAAAGTGCACTGGATGGCATGGGACAAGTTGACAAAACCAAAACGAGGAGGAGGGATAGCGTTCAGAGGCATGCACCTGTTTAATCACGCCCTTCTGGCTAGACAGGGGTGGAGATTACTTCAGAAGCCTGACAGTTTATGTGCGAAGGTACTGAAATCAAAATATTATCCCAATGGAGAACTTCTGGACACGGTTTTCGCATCGGACGCGTCACAGTCATGGAGGGGGATTGAATTTGTTCTTGAGCTACTAAAAAAGGGGCTAATTTGGCGAGTTGGAAATGGTAAGAGCATCCAAATCCAAAGAGATCAATGGATTCCAAGGCAGTCGGGTCTTAAAACAGCGAGCTTTATCCGCACGTCTAGATTACGTTGGGTCAATCAACTCTTCGAGCCAACCTGAGGATCTGGAACCGAACTTTGGTAAACCAGATATTCAACCCATGTGATGCAGAAGAGATTCTGAACATTAGGATCCCCGCCAGAGAGACCGAGGACTGTATTGCGTGGCATCCTGAAAAATCCGGCATGTTCACAGTCAAGAGTGCATACCAGTTGGCAATGGCTCTAAAAGGATCGGGCCCACAAACATCCAGTTCCTCGGCAGGCATCGATGACAAAAGCTTATGGGATCTAATCTGGAAAGCAAAGATACCTGAGAAAATAAAAATCTTTGCATGGAGGATAGCAACTAACACCCTAGCCACAAAGGTGAACAAATACAGACGGACAATTGTGTCAGACAAGATTTGTGTGATATGTGGTAATGCGGAAGAGAATGAATACCACGCGGTAGTGGAATGCACAAAAAGCAAAGCTCTGAGGCATATGATGAGAGACTACTGGAAGATACCAAATGAGCAAGCTTTTTGGTACACATGCGAGGATTGGCTACAGATCCTGCTCAATAGCTGCGACGACGAAATGCGCAACAGGATCATGCTGATTTTATGGCGTGCATGGTTTCTCCATGATGATATAGTGCATGGGAATGGAAAAGAATCCATCTCGGGATCGGTGGGTTTCCTACTTAAATACGAACAAGAAGTCAGAGAAGCACAATCGAGAACTGTCAGTGTAAAAGCGACATGTGACATGAATCAGTATGGGGATCAGCGCCCTACACCACCGGGTCAGAACGCCATGAAATGGGAGGCCCCGCCTGTTGGAACGTAAACTAAACACAGATGCAGCGTTTGAGGCAGCCACGGAGCGCAATGCGGGCGGTGCAGTTGCAAGAGACCATCAGGGTAAGGTTTTGTTCTCCATGGGGTGCAACATAGACCGATGCTCGTCAGTGGAGGAGGCAGAAGGAATAGCAGGGCTCATGGGGCTCCGGGAACTGACAAAATACTTTAATGGCCCAATTGAGGTTGAGATGGACTGTCTCGTGCTGTCAACGGCAATTGCACTCGGAGTATCCAATCTATCGCCCCTGTACCCAATAGTTGCGGACATGCGGGCGATTCTGGCTGGCTACACCTCATGCAAAACTAGGTGGATCAGGAGAGAACAAAATAGCCTTGCTCATAGCCCAGCACACGGTACTACACTGTTAGGAGACTTTTTCCAGCTGTTCATCGGTGCCCCGATGAACTAAATGACATCTGGTCAAAAGAGTGTGGGATAGTTTTGTAATTTAAGCCTTGTGCTTCTAAAAAAAAAAATCCAAGGTAATCTGACCTGATAATTGGCGTACCACGGCTTGTCGGCTACAGTGACAGTGATCTGGGTGGCGACATGGACACTCGCAAGTGCACCTCCGGCACCCTCTACCTCCTCGACAGCAGCCGGTGACTTGGCAATACCAAAAGCAGAAGATCATGGCGCTGTCGAGCTGTGAGTCTGAATATGTTGCAGCCACCACTGCAGCCTGTCAGGGGATTTGGCTGTCGTGGAGGTGGACAATAAATCAGCCTGTCAGGAGACGGTGGTGCTGAAGGTGGACAATAAATCAGCGATTTCCCTCGCCTAAAACCCCGTGCTCCACGACCATGGCAAGCATTTTCGGCTGCCATGGCAGAGGTATATGCCTTAGTCTGCTCCACCATCGTGTTCAGTAAAACATCCACACTCCCGTTCCTTCTTTCTTTGTGCTGCCTTTTGTTTGCCTTCGTAGGAAACTCCATCTGCGTAATGATGAACATCTATCGCAATTTCGAAAAGCAAGTTATCATGGTTATTTCATATAGATTGATTTCCCCTTGCATACCTCCAGTAAACCTAAGGTGAAGATTGGAGGCGTGCTGCCTGGGCAATCAGGTTTCTGCTCAAGCATTAGTATGATAACATTTTTTGTGTGGAAATTATGAGGTCCCTCACTGTTTGGTACCCCACGGGTATTTCTCCATTTGTGGAACTGCCATTGTTTACTTAATTTTGAAAAGAAGGTAAACTCTTTCTTATTACGTCCCTGCTGTGTGTTAGCACATGTACAATAAAGAAAAGATAATTCGCAAGCAAGCAAAATTAGCATATGTTTTTCCTGATATCATTTCTCAGCTGGACCTCCTAATATCAACGGCAAGAAAATGGCCACAGATTACATATGTGTGCATGCATGGTAGATAAATAGAAAAACACCCTTGCCTGACAGGGTAAACATGAAACAGAGTAATTCGATAAGAAAAGCACATTCCAGAAATTACGACTAAATATAGTTTTGAGCTGGTGCGGTTTAATTAAGGGCTATAGAAAGAAATGAAATTCTAACCTGAAATATGATCACGTGGAGTGCCATTTGGCCTATACCAGTCATACACTAGCATCTGCAATACATGGTTCACGGTATCAGTTTGTATCATCATCATAACGTTGTACCATACAGAGTACCACTAGTTAGGCTTTGAGGACCAAGGGGAAGATGCACCTGTTTGGTGTGTATGTGTGTGGGTGTGTGTGTGTGTGG
>NW_024115011.1:0-6996 GCF_003073215.2 Triticum urartu | reverse complement strand
GGGCGCGCCCCCACCCTCGTGGGCAGGGTGTGCCCCCCTGGTGAACTTCTTGCGCTCAATATTTATTATATATTTTGAAAACGTCTTCGGTGAAGTTTCAGGACTTTTGGAGCTGTGCAGAATAGGTCTCTAATATTTGCTCCTTTTCCAGCCCAGAATCTCAGCTGCCGGCATTCTCCCTCTTTATGTAAACCTTGTAAAATAAGAGAGAATATGCATAAGTATTGTGACATAATGTGTAATAACAACCCATAATGTAATAAATATCGATATAAAAGCATGATGCAAAATGGACGTATCAACATCACCGTCGCTAGATCCAACCATTTAAGGCCAGATCCTGAGCTTTCACCACAAAGATCAGGTCCGAAGAAACTCCAAGCAAAACCTCATGTGTCGCCGCCTTACCCGGTATGATCAACGAAAGGTCGGACCTGGGATTTTCAGCACCGAGTTCAAGACAGGGTACTCGAGAAGTACGGCCAAATCAAACTCCTCATGTGCCACCACCTTCACTTTTCACGATCTCATCAGCTACATACACGCATGGCCGTGACGTGAGATTCCACGCAAGTGATGACCATGCCCGCATAAGCATGCAATCAAGCCGCGACAAGAGCTGCCCGCCACTCAAAGTGCCGAATGATGAAATCTCCTTTGACGAGGGAAAAGGTCACCAGCATTGCCAATATATGCAATTTGGGACACTCCAGGCTACAAATGAAAAACTATTATATCAAAATATACATCAATCAAAACACTGATGCAACAGAAACATGTGATGTAATTAAAAATAACGTAGTTCAAACATGCCACAGAAGAAAGTGTAGTAACGTGTGATGCAGTTGAAAAAAATATAGTTGAAACATGTGATGCAGTTAAAAGAAACTAAATTTGAAAAAAAATGTAGTTAAAACATGTGAGGCAGTTGATAAAATGAAGTTACCGCCTAGATAGAGGTTCAGAGGCGGCAACGAGTTTTGCTCACGGCACATCGCCGGTGGATGTAGGAGGAAGAAGACTTAGGCTCCCTCAAAAATGTAAATGTATTTTTTAATTATGGTAAGCATTTTTTTAGGATTTGTATGCAAAATAAAATTGTAAAAAAGGTAATATTGAGTGACAGCTTCGAATCATCCCTAATTCATTTGCAACGGCAATTAGAAATTGCATTTGTCCTCGCAGCCAACCTACAAGTAGACACGCAACAGCAGCACCAGAATAGGAACACAAGCTTTAAATTGGCCACCAACCTTCGCCACCACCATAACTGCCACACATCTGAGCACCAAGCCCTCACTCACTGACTCAAGCTACGAGCTCAGCAAGCTCAAGGAGAAAAAATATCTGCATCTGACGGCACCAAGCCCCGTCCGGCCGCCCATTGCTAGCTGGAGAGGAAGCGGCCGGGCCCGTCTACCGGAGCATCTACGCCAAGGACGGCCTCATGCGGCTTCCGCAGGAAATCCATTCCCCATGGGACTTCTTCAGGTTCGTTCATGGGTCCTGGCAGCATGCTGATTTCTTTACACTCCATTCCTAAGCACTCTGTCATCACATTATACTAAGTTTCAGTGATCCCAGCGCTGAAGGTGTTGAGATTTCAGAGAACTTTGTTCATTTTTTTCCTTTCTGTTTCCGTACGTTCCTGCAGTGGGGCAGTCAAGAAGTATCCCAAGAACAGAATGCTCGGCCGGCGCCAGGTTTCTGAGGGCAAGGTAAAGCAGAGTAATTCAGTATAATGGACAAAATGGTAATTATAAAGGGGATTTTGATTTGGGAGGATGCAAAAAAATTTCTGTGAAATTCAGGCTGGTGACTATGTGTGGCAAACGTATGAGCAAGTGTACCAGAAGGTTATCCAGATTGGAGCAGCTATCAGAGGCTTCGGCGTTAAGCCGGTGAGTCAAGAATCTTGCTCTGTCTTTAAACGCTGAGATTTTTTTTCGATCTTGGAATCCATAGCAGAGTGTTTGTTCGACATTATTGATTTGTGTTGGTAGGGGGCTCACTGTGCCATATATGGGTCCAACTGCCCAGAATGGGTCATGGCCATGCAGGTGAGAATTCATGATATTCGTTTATTTTAACAAGGTATATTTCAGGAACATTTTGTAAACTGATGTGAGATTTCATTTTCATTGTATTGGTTCTTGTACAGGCTTGCAACAGCCAAGGAATTTGTTATGTACCACTGTATGACACCCTCGGTAGGTTCACGAGGCTTTCTCACACACACTAAGACACAAACCTCTAGTGAATGCACAAGGGTTCATGAAGAACACTTTTTATTTGGGAGAATAATTTGTCCAATATCAGTGTAATTTTTTTTCTTCCAAACAATGATAATTTACATTAGTCCATGAATGGAAGTCTGGATTCTTAACCATGTTTTGCTTTGCACCTTGCAATGTTGTATTGACTGGATAAGTTGCAACGCAATGCAGGACAAAATGCAGTTGAATTTATCTTGGACCATGCTGAGATCTCCATAGCCTTTATGCAGGAGAGCAAGATAAAATCAGTAAGCAAAACCATATATCTTTGACTACTATGAGCATTACCTTAACTATACAAAATATTGTTGTCTTCTGCGTGGCGTCATACATATTAGCATATCTCCAGTAAATGCTACTGTTTCTATAGAGTTGATTAATAGGAACTGAGATACAATAAAAACTAGCCCTGAACCTGGAGAAATCAATGTTACTAAGCTTGAGATTAGTTGCGAAGACCACAGTTACACATCATTCTTTCCGACACATCTAATTAGTCCCTGAACTGCAATTTTTCAGATTGTCGCCGTACTCCCAAAGTGTACAGCCCACATCAAAGGTTAGCTATCTGGGGTCCGGACATCAACTATTCCCGATTTTGTGTGATTAATTTCTTACTTTATATGTGCAACCTCAGCCATTGTTAGTTTTGGAGATGTGACGATTGAGCTGAAAAGGGAGGTTGAACAATTAGGAGTTTCTTGCTTTTCCTGGGAAGAATTTTCTACAATGGTTAGTGTGAGTTCCTATTAAACTACTCCATTACAAGATCATAAATGGTCTGACCCATAAAATGCTCTTTTAACAGGGAGAAGACATTCAAGAACTTCCTAAGAAACAAAAGGACGACATTTGTACAATCATGTACACCAGTGGAACAACAGGAGAGCCAAAGGGTGTGATAATCACGAACAGGGCTATCGTAGCTGGGGTTACGACCACAGAGCACCTCCTCCAATTGACAGATAAAGTGGTAAACCTTTATTTACATGCGTCAAAACTAGAATTTCAGTGGGGCTTTTCCCTGTACAGGTCTCCCTTTTTCTTTTCGAAAAAGGTTAAACAAAAGAACAACGATCGAGCATGAATGTGTTCTTATTTATAAATAATTCGTAAGTAGTTTTTCACAAAAATATTTTAATCAAAAAATAGTGAAAAATGGTCATGGTTTGTTCATCTTTGATTTAGAGCTTTGTTTTCCTATCATGTCAACCTGATAAATATTAGTGTTTAATGATAACCTAAATCAAAATATGTTTGCAGGTGGACGAATATGATTCATACTTTTCCTATCTTCCATTAGCTCACATTTTCGATCAAGTAATCGGGAATTACTGCATCTCCAAAGGGGCTTCCATTGGATTCTGGCAAGGGGTATGGAGCTATATCTTGCAAGCAAAAAACATTATGTCACTTCTCTGTAACTTCATCCTCTAAGAGGCAAAACTTTCTTAATAGGACATTAGGTACCTGATGGAGGATGTGCAAGTGATGAAACCAACAATATTCTGTGGTGTTCCTCGCGTTTATGATCGTATATACACAGGTATAATGCAAACCTCCATAATTGTTGTTCCAAAATTCCCACCGTATTGTGTTCTTTGTCATAATTGGGGAATCTTGTGAACTGAAGGTATCAACCAAAAAATTCAGTCTGGAGGGCTAATAGCCAAGCACCTTTTTCAGTATGCTTACAACTAGTAAGTATTTTCAACAAGATTAAATAAACACCTACTTTTTAACTCTTTTTCAGTATATGCTTACAACTCGTAAGTATTTCAACAAGGTTAAATAAGCATCTAATTTTTACTCCCTTTCATGTTTTGAGTTTAAACATAACTAACCCATCAAATTGTCATCAGCAAACTTGGCAACTTAATGAACGGATTCAAACAGCATGAAGCATCGCCATTTTTTGACAAAATAGTCTTCAGCAAAGTACGTAAAATATTTGAAGTTCCCATGTTTCTTTATTTTTACTCCATTGGTATATATTTAAGATTCTTTTATCATTAATGTTACAGATAAAGGAAGGGCTTGGAGGCCGCATACGTCTCATGCTATCAGGCGCGGCACCTTTGCCAAGACACATTGAAGAGTTCATGCGAGTTACCAGCTGCAGTGTCCTCGCACAAGGATATGGTGAGACTGTTAGAATTATTATGACAACTCTGCTCATCATAACCATATTAGCAAGTTTGTCCTTGGTTCTTTGGTCATGACTCGGTTCATGGGTTCAGCGGTTAACTTGTTATGGACTACGATGATGTGAAATCAATATCAGTAATCTTATCTTAAATTATTTACATAACTCTAGTTACTACCAGTATCCTAGAAATCTAGTTACTTCTGATGCCGAGGGATGATAAACTGTTAACCGTGCAATTGGTATGCAGGGCTCACTGAGAGCTGCTCGGGATGCTTTACGTCGATCGCCAACGTTATTTCGATGATTGGGACGGTTGGCCCTCCCGTGACGGCAGTCGAGGCACGGTTGGAGTCCGTTCCTGAAATGGGCTACGACGCGCTCTCCAGTGCGCCGCGAGGCGAAATCTGCTTGAGGGGACACACCTTGTTCTCTGGGTACTACAAGCGTCCTGACCTCACAGAGGAAGTGTTCTCAGATGGATGGTTCCACACAGGTGCAGCCCTTTTTCTTCCATTCCTAAGCGTACCGCACAACACATCAATGAACATATATGGTCCCTAACAAAATTTGCAACCAATTTATGTACTAAGGTGATATCGGGGAGTGGCAACCGGATGGCACGATGAAGATCATCGACAGAAAGAAGAACATCTTCAAGCTGTCCCAGGGGGAGTATGTAGCAGTGGAGGTCCTGGAAAGCGCATACGCGCAGTCTCAACTCGCTGCGTCGGTACGATAAGCAAAACGGAATGAATAAATAAATAAAATTGCTGTGGGTCAGATTCATGGTTTTGTTCAGATGTAACTGACCAAGAGTCTCTCCTCTTTGAACAAGGTTTGGGTCTACGGGAACAGCTTCGAGTCCTTCCTCGTTGCTGTGGTCGTCCCTGAGAAGCAAGCCATTGAGGACTGGGCTGCACTTAACGGCAAGTCTGGTGACTACGCTGAGTTGTGCAATGATCCGAAGGCAAGGAGGTACATCCAGGATGAGCTGAATCAAACCGGCAAGAAACTCGGGGTACGTCATCGTCGATACACGGATAAATTTAGCAAGCTATGATCTGCCCATTTTTTTCCCCATCATAAGCTATGATCTCTTGCCATGCATGCAGTTGAGAGGATTTGAGATGCTGAGGGCCGTTCACCTGGAGCCAGTGCCATTCAGCATCGACAAGGACCTGATCACCCCAACTTTTAAGCTCAAGAGGCCCCAGCTGCTCAAACATTACAGGGTTAGAGAGAACAAACTTCATCATGCTCGTATCAGTTAGTGGTTTTTGGTTCACAAAGAGAACAAAATTATGCTGCAGGATCGTGTTGATCAGCTGTACAAGGATGCCAAGATGGGAACTGCACAATGAAAAATGGTGGTTAAACATCAGCAAGTGGATATGAGCTTTCTGAATGTTTCCTCAAGAGTCAAAACTAGTATGATACTATGATGTAGCAACGGTAAGGAAGTTGGCTACGGCTCGAGGCGGTGACACTTTGTACCACTACTACTGCATTCAAGACCCGGATCCAGCATAGATCTGCATTCAAAAGATACATGTCAAAATAAAAATGTATTTGCACATAATGTGCTACTTTTTTTTTTCTCGAGCGAACATAATGTGCTAGTTAGAGCCGGTAAAGTTATCTTAGCTTGTAATCCTTACTACAAACAAGATTAATGGATAACTTTGATATATATAAACCACTACAAAGTTACCGCTTTTGAGAAAGGGCGCTGCTACGCGTCGGCCGCCTCGCGAGCCATTAGATCCGACACAATCTTACCGCTAAACGTCTTGCTCTACTTTGCAACAAACTTCTTGTTGCGGAAACATTTACAAAGAGGTTGTGTTGCGGGTTTTTTTTGCAACATAGATTGTGTCATGGGATTTTCTTTGAAACATAGGCTGTGTCATGGGATTTATTTTTTTGCAACAAAGGTTGTGTTGCAGAAAGAAAATGTATTCACTTTTTTTTTGCAACATTGGGATATCGATGTGGACGCTGTCGCCGGCCACCTCTGGCTCGACAGAGACATGGAACTGACAACTAGTTATTGGAGCGGCGGAGATGCTGAGGCAGGCGGGCTTCGAGGTCTACGATAACCTCACGCGCACACCCAGGTGCCCACTAGGCACCAGGGCGCGCCTCCCCCTCCTTCCGAAACCAAACCCTCCCGCGCCGCCCCCGCGAGGCAACGGGGAGGGCCCTTCGATCTCCGCCGATGGTCGCCTCCTCCTGCCTCCCCCTCCCTCGCCGCCGCCTAAAGGCGCAGCCTTTTGCACTCAACACCCTAAAGCTTTGTTTTCTTACAAAGAAGGCCAAATTTTTGACAAGTCAGGAGCAGAAATTTCAACAGCATAACACGTTGGTTAGCCGGAGATCCGAGGTTCATAATAATTACATATTGTGTTATAACTGAGATATATAAATACGGTGGGGACGAGCGCCGACGACGAGGGTTGACTCGGGGCAGAGCCAGGGCGGCCATGGCGCCAGGAAGTGTTGTGAAGGGAGAGAGAAGGCGACGGGGACGCGACCTCGCGGCACGCAAGTTCGGCGATGAGCTCCCCGACG
>NW_024115010.1:0-8562 GCF_003073215.2 Triticum urartu | reverse complement strand
GACATAGAGATATGCAAGATACATACGGATCTGAATGTTGCAGATCCATTGACTAAGCCTCTCTCATGAGCAAAACATGATCAACACCAAGACTCCATGGGTGTTAGAATCATTACAATTTAATCTAGATTATTGACTCTAGTGCAAGTGGGAGACTAAACGAAATATGCCCTATAGGCAATAATAAAGTTGTTATTTATATTTTCTTATATCATGATAAATGTTTATTATTCATGCTAGAATTGTATTAACCAAAAACTTAGTACATGTGTGAATACATAGACAAACAAAATGTCCCTAGTATGCCTCTACTTGACTAGCTCGTTAATCAAAGATGGTCCGCACGCTTAACGTTTGATGATGATTTGTATTATGAGTTATGTGTTTTGGTGACCGAAGTTTGTTCGGAGTCCTGGATGAGATCACGAACATGACGAGGAGTCTTGAAATGGTCGAGAGGTAAAGATTGATATATTGGACGAAGGTATTTGGACACCGGAAAGGTTTCGGGACGTTTCAAATATTTATCAAGGAACCGAGGGGTTACCGGACCACCCCCCCAAGGGAAGTTATGGGCCTTAATGGGCCATAAGGGAGTAGGAGAGGGACGCCATCGTGCTAAACGTGTGCTGAACACGGAGGTGCCGTGTGTTCGGTACTTGGATCGTGAAGACGTTCGACTACATCAACCGCGTTACTAAACGCTTCCGCTTTCGGTCTACGAGGGTACATAGACACACTCTCCCGTCTCGTTGCTATGCATCACCTAGATAGATCTTGCGTGGTCGTAGGAATTTTTTTGAATTACTACGTTCCCCAACATCTAGACCCTAGGTCGGTTAGCAAATTGTAACCCTAGGTCTTGTGCCCCTTTATAGGCCAAGGGTAGTTCGAGGTATATGGCGTCATAGTCATAGTCTCGATAACATCATCTCCACATACAGTGTAACCCCCTCACACGAGGTGTCCCCCCCCCAATCAAAATCAAAGGTGTAGGTGTTAAGTAATCCAGAGTCTGCTAACCAGCGTTTCTGACCCACATGCGTCTACCAAGCTCAACCAGAGAGCAACATGGACTTGTGAGAGGCCTTGCCTCCCCCCTCCCCCTGCCCCCACAAAAAAAGACTAGCCTGATTGGAGGGGATTCCCCTGCCCTTACAAGTTGTGCTCTACCTCCTCCCACAATTGATGTGGGACTAAACCCAACAAATATCCCCCTCACACATCGATCACCATGGGTCCGTTAACACCATTCCAGGCCACCAACCATGACCGACCACTTGTGAGTCGACCGAGATTTATTTCAGCACCTCGGCTCTGATACCACTTGTTACACAATCCCGGGCCCGTTAACCAGCATTTTTCAACCCACATGCGCCATCGCCCAACTCCACGAGCGTCTCGGCCCACCAACCAAACCTAACCAGGGCTTGTGTGGCTTTGACAAGACTATGGCGTGGGGTTGATTCAGACGATGTATGCATGAAAGCTTGAAGTCGACGAGGCACATGGGTGGACTGATAATCTACCACGGAGTCATGTTGAAGGTGGAGCTGGAGTCTAATGAAGACTTCACTCGGTGCTGGCGGAAGGGTTGTGGTGGGGCAGCCACGACGCCAAGGAGTCGTGATCCAACAAAACGACGATGACAAACCTCGATTCCGAATCGAACTAGCTCATTTGAGCTTTAGTTTAGCTCAGAGTAAGTGTTTATCTAGTTTAATTATGAATTATGATGTGGGTGTTATGAACTACTATGCATAATTATGCATTATATGGTCTTAATGTAATTTCAAATTTGAGTTCGAAATGAGATATTTGTGCACAATTTGGATTTGAGTTAAATTTGTGGGTTTGGCTAGTTTCACGGATTTTTAACTCCTCATATTTGAGGAGTTAAGATTTGAGGTGTAATCTTTTGATGGTTCAGTTATAATGCCCTTGGTACTCAATCCATAGCATCACAACCTGAGCAGTGCATAATACTATTACTTCCGTCCCAAAAAACTTGCCTTAGATTTATCTAGATAAATATGTATCTAACACTAAAACATGTGTAGATACATTAGCACCTAGACAAATCCAAGATAAGCATTTTGGGACAGAGGGAGTATGTACTATTTTCTGACATTTCCTGTTGCTAATATAAAAGGAGCCGAGAAATGGAACCATCAGCTGCAATTTTCACAAAATCACTTCTCATTTGGCTCCAAGAAAGAAAAAGAAACTTCTCCTTGTAGTAGCAAAACAGATGGGAGTTTGCTCACCACTTCTCTTCACGACTTTGAGAAGAGCCCGAAGTGATTATCTATGTATTGCCTCTTGAAATTC
This sequence comes from Triticum urartu, assembly GCF_003073215.2. NCBI lineage: Eukaryota > Viridiplantae > Streptophyta > Magnoliopsida > Poales > Poaceae > Triticum > Triticum urartu. The sequence goes on along the minus strand of NW_024115010.1, from coordinate 6,231 downwards.
TACGTGTAGCAGAGCCCACATTATCAAATAAAAGAGCTCATAGCATCGTATGTTACAGTGTTTGTAGGATTGCTGTCTGTACATTGATGAAGCTGGGAGACTTTGTACTCTCCATCCCGACAAATTTCTGAAAGAGGAGGAACAGCATAAGACCCCAGCACTCCTTGGATGATAACTTTGTAGGTCGCTTCGGTGAAGTGTAAACCGTCCCATGAGACGTACTTCGATGGGTCAGGGCAGACGAAAGATCCAGGGTTTCCACATAGTACTGACAGAGAACAGTTATGTGGGGCATCGCTTCCGCAACATGAGTTCAATGGGACAGTGAAACCTGCAGTAGCATTGTTCTTTGATTAGTCCAAACAATTATGAAGGAACAACAAAGAGGTGTACAGACACAGAGTAACATCTGCTGTGTCAGTGGAGGGGGCAAAGAGCTTCAGTGAGCTTGTTACAAGTTGTAATACCTACAAATGTTCAGCTGTGCTTCCCAGGACACATGGAGCTAAAAGGTTGGTTTGACTGATTTATGTGGATATGATGAACATATTCAGGCTCAGATTTTGAATGAACTACCGGGTATTAGAATTAAGATGATTAGAAAACACCTTAAGATAATATTTGCAAGTCTGGTAGGGGGGACAATACAGGGTTGATTTAGATCTCTGCTTGTAGGGATGCAGAATGGGCTTCGTCATCAGGATCATAATTATCATCCAAGGATAAATGATGGAACATCAAATAGGTAAATGCACCTTTTTGTCTGCCTAAGGTAAAACAAGGACCGACTCTTCTTGTGTCGTGCATAAGATATGCATTCATATGCAAGACTCACTAGTCGACAACACAACGCAGAAGGATATACTCCCTCCGTTCGGAATTACTTGTCTCGAAAATGGATGTATCTAGAACTAAAATACATCTAGATACATCCATTTCTGCGACAAGTAATTCCGAACGGAGGGAGTACTACTTAGTAACCATTTAGCTAGTGTTGTTTCTTCATATATTGTCCACCTGCCCCAGTTTAGCTTAAGGTAACAGAGTTACAAAACATGTTTATCTAAAGACTATAACTGTGGGTTCACAGATTCCTTTGGCTAGAAACATGCTTTGTCAGAGTAAGTAAGATTGTGTATCACTGAATGCCAATACAGGCACTATAGCCATTTAAGAATCATGGATTTAATATAACTAGCATACAGTCATATCCAATGAAATGTATCTTGCCTATAATGCTATTATCAATAGCTTTCACTAAAGTTGATGAACTGTAGTTGAGTATTGGTAATGAACTTTTGAAGGCTTGTGTAACAGTGTAAGTCAACTAAGCCCTGTTTGACAACATAATCTCAAATAACCTTAACACCAATTGGTTTTATGTTTTGTCAATACTATTACTTAAGAGGCAGGACTCACCAAACTGCAGTGGGGCACGGTATATGTTCAGTGTAGCACCATAATAATCAGCATAAATGACAGATACATCTGGGTGAAGATTCCTAAGTTTCTCTAGCTCCTCCTGGAGCAAACGATTGTGGTACTCGGTAAATTTGTTTAGCCACTTAATGCACCCTGTTTCTTCATTATAGTAATCCTTCTCTTCACTTGGAAGTATTGCGAGATACAATGGGACACACCCTATCGGGAAATTTCCAGGAACAACGAATTTCTTCGCGCCAAGATTTATAAGCTCCTGCGAAACAAATTGTGAGTGCACATACATACAGGCTCCCAGTAAGACCTCAAAGAAAAGGCACATGCATCTACATACCGTGATAGCTAAGCTTATGGCACCAACAACCTGAGGAACAAGCTCGCGTAGCTCAGCAAGAGATTTCCCCCTGACCATTAGATGGTTGTAATCATTCCCACCGACCTCTCCAACAAGGAAAAGTGATTTTGACATGATAACACTGTGTTCTGCACAGAAGTACAATTTTAGTGGACTTTATAATCTGGAATTTCCTCGTAAATGGCATTACAGTGTTACACTATGAAACCGAATAAGAGAAAATAATAATCATGATTTAAGCAAGAATTCATTTGGCAATTTCAGACATGGAGCAAATTGGAATTCCAGTATCAACTTGGCAATAGGTTTTATGTGTCTTTATCACACATGTAATTTGCAGTCACTCATGAAAATAGTAAAACGTGTTGACTATGTAAAGTTACTACACATTTTGTAACATGCTGTATGCTGATTAACAGTCAAATGCGTTGACTTTGTAAAGTTACTATGCATTTTGTAACAAGGTGTATGCTGATTAAAACACCCATGACCTCATCAGAAGGCTCAAACTAGTCAATTGTGGCACCATTTATTGGTTGAAATTTCGCTCTCACAAGTTAACTAAAACAGTGTAAGGACTATCAGTTGTAACACAGGCACCTTTCAGATTTCGACTAATTGCAGCAATCTAAACATTTAGGGCAGTGATTGGCCAGCTAGGATGGTTTCCAGCATGTGTACCACTGTTTGACTTCTCAATCGCTCCGCAAGTTGAGATCGCTTGTCTTCTATTCGTTCATAAATCTTTAAACAGGTAATGGTTGGACACAGAGATGAATCATAACAGAAACTCAGAAGATTTATCTATACCAGACTCCGTGGAGGCGATGGACGGAAGCAGTCTTTTGAACCACTGCATTTGCTCATCAAGGGAGTGTGGTGTCCATGTAGGCTCCACACCAAGCTCTCGGAAGAACGAGTTGTTGAGCGCAGTCGCACCGCCAACCGCAAAATTGGCACCATTCAGGAAGTCACCACCGCCAAGGTAGGGTGGCACGAAAGGCATCCCGAATGCTTCAGCTGGTCATAACAAGGAGGCCAGCACATGTCAGAAAACAAATTGAGGAAAGTTGGTAAGATGCGAAAACATCAAGGAGCCCCCAAAAGGTAAATGAAAACAAAAGCACTGAAAGTCCAACATGGAAGGGTTGACCACGTGATGATGTGAGTGCCAATACACAGGTGGTTGGAGCGGCCAATTGTATATCTTCTGAAGGAGATGGTGCCATTGATGGTGTGGTGGTTGAGGAGAACTGGGGCAGGTAAGCAACTTTTGGGGATACAACTTGTGTAAGGTTGCTATTTGCATTTAATTTTGGGTATTGTAACCTCTTTACAACCCACAACTTCATTTTCGCATTACTAAAAAATGGAAGGCATGCTACTTGTAAACTCTCCAAACTGCAACCAGAAATACAGTTTGCAGAAATACCAGTTATTTAATTTGCAACCTTTGCAGTTGCACACATGTCCCTGTTGGCCTCGGGCAAGTAGCAGGGAATGGGCGTATTATAGTGTGAGCAGAACACGCACGCTTACCGCTGCCCCTAAAAAGAAACGATGATGAATCCCTTGCTTGAAGAGAAATCAAGAGCGTGGCACGATTCTCCCCGCCACCACACAGCGGATGTTCAGGAAGGTGACAAAGGAACTAATCACCTCTGTCGCCGTTGATTAAAATCCGCACATATACGCATGAAAAAGCTAGGGAAATTTTGGCATCGTCAATCCCTAAAAACCAATAGTATCTCTTTGAAGCAATGAAGTAGAGGGTCCCAGTCCAGTTCCAGCAGCGGGCAACATGAAACGATAGAGCGATACGACGGAACCAAGTAAAAGAAAAAAAAACACTAGGAGTGTATGTTTGTTTTTACCGAAGAAATCGAGGAGGTTGCGGCCGTCGGAGTAGCGGCCGGAGGGGCGGCCGAAGAAGGTCTGGCCGTAGGGGAGGCTCCGCGCGGGGTCCGGGAAGTCGTCCGGTACGGAGAGCAGGAAGTTGCCCGTGTCCGTGAGCGAGTCCCCGAAGCTGAATATCCTGTCGAAGCACACCCCTCCGGCCGCCGGCACCGGCATCGCCACCACCGCCGCGGGGGGGAGCCGCGCCGCCTGGGCCGCGAATGCCATGGGCGGCCCGAAGGAGCACAGCCCCCGATTCGTCGCCGGAGAAGGCTATGGATTTGTACCAGGAGGAGGGAGGAGGGGCAGGAAGTTTGGCCGTTGACGTAGGGGACAGGAGGCGAGGAGGGGATGCGTGGTCGCAGTTTTAAAGGAGATCCCGTTCCACTTGCTTGCTCCTTGCTCCTTTTTCCCTTTTTATTTACGAGTTCCTAATTTATTTTACGACCCTGTATTTTGGGCTTCCGGCCCAGCTGTCCCTTCGGCGTGGTTACGTGGCGGGCGGTGGTTGGGCGGCTCGGCCGAAGCGCTGACTGGCCTGGCCTCCATCATGGTTGGGGTTCTCCGCCTCCCTTGGCCTCATGGCGTTTCCTGCCGTGCCTCGCCGTCGTTTTACGCATTTATTCGATCGATGGTAAAGCCACGGCTCGCGGTCGCGGTCACGCTCCATCCATGACGCTCTCAGTTTTGTTTTGTTACTGGCAAGCATCAAATAGACTCGAATCTAAAGTACGAAGCGACATTTTCCTGCCGGCCAAACTGCCCAGTGTCATGAAGATACGTCTTACCCTCCTGTCCCACTCATGCATAAAACAACAAAATCAACACTCCAAAATAAATTATTATTATTTTGCCACGACTTCCACGAATGTCATTCTCAGATGAAATTTGACAAGCACTTAAAACATTTGTCATTCTTCGCTACCATTTTTTTGATTTTTTTTCAGATTTTACTGTTTATGGTGGAATCATAAAAGCTAAAACTCGGATGTGCACTTTCCCACACTTTTGTCATGAATGCAAATGACATTGACATATAGGTGATGTTTTCCCAAACATTTTGATATCTTATTTACATTTTTCTGATTTAGTATGAATTCGTTATGAAGTTTCAAAGTGACGGTCAAATGGTCAAAGGACAAAAGCATAAGAGGAGCAAAGTGACTTGAACAGAACCAATGGCTTTTGGAAATTAGGGGTAAACCAGCCGAGCGGACACAACTGGGGGCATAAAACTAATTATCCAAATAATATTTGTATTATTATATTTCCATATTGATAATTATGGAGTTTAGATTTCATGCTATAATTACTATTATCCTAAAATATGCGATTCAGTGGAAAACTCGTATGCACGTGCGGAATAATAACAGTTAAATAAATTGTTCCTAGTCTTGCCTTTTATACTAGCTCAAGTGTTGTTGGTGATCATGTTTTCCGGATGTTGGGATATCGTTAGGTGTAACGATGATCCTAAAACAAACATTGAGATTATGACGTTAGAAGAACGGTCATATTGAATTGACCCAAATCTTGTTTGTTATGAATTGAGTTAATATTGTCTATAATCAATTGAAATAACAAGGAGGGTTAACGTGTGATATCGCTCCTTAGACCATGAGAGTATCGTGGTCACTGTTGGGGAACGCAGTATTTCAAAAAAATCCCGACGATCACGCAAGATCTATCTAGGAGATGCATAACAACGAGCGGAGAGAGTGAGTCCACGTACCCTCGTAGATCGAAAGCGGAAGCGTTTAGTAACGCGGTTGATGTAGTCAAACGTCTTGGCGATCCAACCGATCCAAACACCGAATGCACGGCACCTCCGAGATCTGCACACGTTCAGCTCGGTGACGTCCCTCGAACTCTTGATCCAATTGAGGCCGAGGGAGAGTTTCATCAGCACGACGGCATGGTGACGGTGATGATGAAGTTATCGACGCAGGGCTTCGCCTAAGCACTACGACAATATGACCGAGGTGGAAAACTGTGGAAGGAGGCACCACACATGGTTAAGACAAATCTTGGAGTGCCTTTGGGGTTCCCCCTGTCCACGTATATAAAGGAGGAAGGGAGAGAGGCCGGCCCTCCTAGGGGCGCGCCAAGTGTAGGGAGTCCTATTAGGACTCCCAAGTCCTAGTAGGATTTCCTTCCCTTTTCGGAGTAGGAAAGAAGGAAACGAGGGAGAGGGAGAAGGAAAGGAGGGGCCGCGCCCCACCCCTTGTCCAATTCGGTTTGGGCAGGGGAGAGGCGCGCGCCACCTCGTGGCCCTTCTTCCCTCTCTGCACTAAAGCCCAATAAGGCCCATTAACTTCCCCAGCGAATTCCCATAACTCTCCGGTACTCTGAAAAATACCTGAATCACTCGGAACCATTCCGATGTCCGAATATAGCCTTCCAATATATCGATCTTTACCTTTCGACCATTTCGAGACTCCTCGTCATGTCCGTGATCTCATCCGGGACTCCGAACAAACTTCGGTCATCAAACCACATAACTCATAATACAAATCGTCATCGAACGTTAAGCGTGCGGA
>NW_024115009.1:0-31275 GCF_003073215.2 Triticum urartu | reverse complement strand
GGCGGGGGGCCGGGGGGAGGGAAGGGGAGGGAGTGAGGAGAGCGCAGGCCGGATGGGAGGGGAGGGACCGAGGGAGAGGGCAGCCGCCGGACTTGGAATCGCCGCCGCCGCTACCTCTAGGTTGGGAATCAGGGGAGGAATCGGTCGCCTAATCTGGCTCGGTGGTGTGTGGTTTGGCGCGTCGCTGCGACGCTGCCATAGGTGCCAGTTTGGGCTGGACTCAGTGGGCCAAGTTTTAGCGGATACACATATGCAGTAAAAAAAATTGAGGCCAAAATCTTGGGTATTCCAGGGAATTCCCAGAAAGACCCCCAACGCCGCCACTGGAGGGGGGAGGGGTTGGATTTGCGTTGGCTATGAGCCTGTGACACAGGGAAGACGAAGGCCCCGAGGACGTTTTATTGCGTGAGAACGACGTGGCAAAGTTGAATTATTCCAACATTTGTTGGGGCTTTGATCGGACGGCTGGGGACCTGACTGATTTCCCGATTTGTAACAGCCACCATACAAATTTGGTGCGTTGTCAAATAATATTATGAGACAAATATTGACCTGGCAATGGTATAGCACATGATGTAAACTCGCCCACATGACCACCCTTTCTTATGTACACGTGTTTTGCAAGTGTTGCCGTCAAAAGCAACACGTATTGCAAAACAGTACTAGTCAACCAATGTGCATTGCCTCCGGCTGGTTCGAAGTGATATTTCCGGTTGGAAAAATCTTTGAACATATAAATTTTCAGAGAAATGATATTGACATTATGCAACACAAAGAGTTTGTCATAAAGTTGAAGGACACAAGATAGGTGGTAGGAAGTAACCGATGGTTTTCCCACAATCAAGGAGGATAGTCTCTGCATGCACTGTTGCATAGCAGGATGCAGCCCTATAAATTCACAGTGCCTATGTGCTAGTATGAAAACACCTAGAGCAGCTAGCAAGGGCATTTGGTTTCCAGATTTCGGTGATGCTGGCACAATGCCATAGCCTCAATTTCATCTCCATATTTCTAGGGTTCGCTAGCTAGGCTTGGAAGGCAACAGGGAACTTACACGTGCGAATCATGTCAGATCATCTGTTCCGCACATTCAAATGCGCACGGTGTTGCCCTTGTGCCTCACTCAGAATTGAGATATCAGCATCGGAGCCACACACGAGCAAAGGAGCGGAAGCTGAACCTGCAATCTCACACAGTTGTGAGATAGGGAACGACGGTCGGAAATCCAAAATGTTCTTTACTGTTTTCTCTCAACTAGCGTTGTGGCCCGTGCATCCCACTTAGCCAGTGCCATCCATTGAGGGATCGTGCGCCTTCCTAGAGAGTTATGTTGATCATCAAGAAAGAACCGAGTGCAACTGCTGCTCCGGACATAATACTTGGTGGGACGCAGCGGCAGCGATATTCACGGAATGTGTGGACATCTCTACCTTGATTGGGAAGGTCAATTTTAAGCATTATTTTGGATAAGCAAATCAAATGGCGCATGTGCTAGCTAGTTTTAGCTATTGTAATAAAGTTTCTTCTAGTTGGATTGACGAGCCTTTAGATTGTCTGGTGAGCAAGCTCGTAGATGATGTATCTCTATTAATTAATCAATAAATCTAGCCATGATGACCTTTCCTCTAAAAATATAAAAACCGATTATAGACCCATACAAGGGAAGAAGCGTGGTGCACTACAATCATAACACCAAACCGATTAAGGAGCAGACAAGTAACAACCGCTTGGTTGTAGCCCACCAAGTGACAATTATGCGAAGTTAAATGTAGATGGGTCCTATATGAAGAGGGACGGTTCGGCTAGTTCTGGAATGATATTTCGCGACTGTCATGGACAGGTGATTTTCGTCGCAACGCGTGTCATGCTCAACTTCTTAGATCCCTTGGAGGCAGGGTTTGTTGCTTGCGAGGAAGGACTGCGACTGCCCTTCAATGGATGAACTTGCTTTAGTACTGGAGACTGATACTTGAGCGGTAGAAATTCTTATTCGTGATGCTCCAAAAGCCGTTCAAATATGGCCACCGACCGGAAGAGATTTCTTTAGCTTTAATCTTGACCACAATAAAACTAGTCATCACCTTGCCTATGTGGCACACTTTTTGTTGGATGGGGAACTTCATGAAGGATTTAGCTAATATGGTTGATGAAGATCGTAGTAGTATTGGTTTTATGATCAATGAGTTTTTTTCGGGTGCTACTATGGCGGTAAGCCAGCCAGAGAAACAATCTGCACCGGTTAGTTGCGTAGTTCTTCACTGCTAGGAGGTCATCTGGACAAGATGCGAAAGCGGCTTCATATGTAGAAGCAACAGGAAGGTTTTTTTTTCATTGATCCTGCAAATTCTGTTATCTGGTACCTGCGACAACAAGTTAACAGTGGCTGGAAGGGTACGCAAGCATTACAGCTCAGTGGTAGCAATGTTTGACAGTGTCGGCTGCAATGAAAGATGAAGGTCCGCTGTAGAGAGCACGAACGCAACACAGACATTTGTCTTGTAACGTGGGATTTTTTTTTCGCAAAGTGAACACCTCGAGTGTCATTGCCAATCCAAGATCAAGCCAAAACACAGTGGAGAGACCATTGCCAATCTTCACACACGTAATGGAGCGGAAGAGATAAATACCAAAAGTAAGGTATTTCCAGACGTTTGTTTGAAGTTTATGCCTCCGATATGTTGAATTATAGATGAGCTTTGGGCCCATACAAATAATAATTCCTGGTTAATATCTAAGGTTCATATAGGGTGCATAACATTGATGGAAAGTTTAGTACCATACTGCTACTGAAGAAGAGTTGATGCCTCTTTATAAGGTATTCTCTTCTTCATGCTATCGGAAGTTGAGAAGAGGAGTGGTCACGCACGCTCCTCCTCCATCGTTTGACTCGCCACGCCTCGCCCGCACATCGTGTTCCATGAACCAACTGAGCTTAGACCTATGCCATGCGTGCACTTTATTTTTGCCAGTCATAAACAGTTAATTAATCAGATATTAATTACGAGTTCCTAATGGAAGTGCCATTGCCCGAGATGTTGGACTGTGGGTTGTTTGCAGACTTGGTTGTGAGCCTAAGACTAGGCACATGACTCCCACCTGATGGCCAATATATCGGTGGTAGTGGCAACTTCAGCCGACATGCTCAGTTCCTCCTTGCGCATAACCCTAGCTATCATATACTATTCCACTTATTATTGCTACTTCCGGCGATCCCATCCTGTCGACCACGTGCATGACCATTTGGGAGAGCAGGCCTTCGGAACCCCGCCCTTTGCGATCCTACACTAGGAGAAGGGCGATAAGGGTTTTAGGGAGCGTCTCGACACGACTGCTCTCTGTTCGTCTTTGTGACTTTGTCCTTGTCCTATGCTTCGACTACTTCCACGACACCGCCATCATGGTTGTCGACGGCGCCACCAAGAAGAATGTTGCGGAGGAAGCCGCTACCACCTCTGTGGCTTTAGCCTGGCCTATGAGAGGGCATGATCTGCTCATCCCTTATTTACTCGTTCATGTGCTATGCGTATTTACAGTTTTCATAGATGTTTCGGTTCATTGTTCGGTACATGCTCACATGTTTAGGTATTGGTATGAGCTTCATACTGTTCTCCTAGCATCATGATTTATTCATGGGTTAAATTAATCAAAAAAATTCTAATATATCCACAAATCCAAAAACTTTATTTAAATAGGTACTTTTTGATTCAAGGCTTTGCTACAACATCGAAACAGGGGTAGCACACATTTTAAGCATTGGCATAGCAAGACTATCTTGTGGCTCACAACGATGGAAGTGTTCTGGATCGCTAGTGGCACTCCCACTAGAACGATTGCTCCTGAAGAAAAGGCGTTTAAGGAGGAAACTGCCATCTTTTTGTGGGAGTCGTTCTAAGTGCGATCAGAGATAAAGTTAGTTGACGCATCTCTGCATATACGGTTTGACAAGAATTTGTGGGATGCGCTCGAAGTTAATTAAGTTCAGTGTAACCTATGTTGGAAGGGAGTTGTATGCTATGGAGCAGTTCCATGATTACATGATGGTTGATAGCCGTCCTGTATTGGACCAAGCTCATGAGGTACAGTGCATCATTAAGGAGCACGAGCTCCTAAAGTGTGAGTTACCGGACACATTTGTTGCGGGATGCATAATTGCTAAACTCCCCTTCTTTGAGGTACTTTGCTACTTCTCTCAAGCATTTGAGATGTGAATTCTCGGTTAAGGATGTCATTGGTCATCAAAGTGATAAACAGAATTCGAGAGCAAATGACTCATACATGAAAGGGACCGAGGGATCTTCTACCGCAAATATGATGCAGAAGAATCTCCGCAAGTTTAAGGGAATGAACATGGTCTAGCAGAATACTACCTTCAAGAAGAAGAGTAAGAAGAAAGACGAAAAGAAATATATGGTTGCTTCACTAATTATAGACGTATGGTACCATTTTTTCAGGAGATGCGTCGAAGAATGAAAGATCATTGTGGAACATATCAGAACTGAAGAACAACATGCCGATATATTATATACTATATATGTAGAATTATATCTAGTGTAGGAATATTCAATGTCATGAAAGAAATGATATCAGTATGAGGCACAATTATTCCATTTAGTCATGCTTCTTAGAAATATCTTCTTATAAGTATACTATATATGCAGAATTATATCTAATGTTAACGTTTGTTGTCTATTACTGAGCACTAGCTAGTTTTACGTATGTTGCTACGAAACAATTACAATACTAGATAAAAAGAATGTAAAGAATGTAAAGAATGACTATGGGATATATACTTACATTATCTTTTAGAAAAAGACTACACAAAACAGTTCAATCTTGGCTAGTAATATATAGAATAACAGAAGTGTGATAGACTATATCTTCATAACATATTGTCTAATATCCAAAATTTCTGCAATATGGTTAGAGGGGGGGCCGCCGTCAGCCTCCGTCCACATCCATCGCGGGCTACCATACGGTCGCCGAAAGTAGCCCACACGCTCACGGAGAAATGCATGCACCGCCCTTCCGACGCCGCCCGAGTTCGATGGACCAAGCCTAGTTGGCACCGCCACCACCAGAAGAGCATCACCACAACCATGCCACCACCTCCACCGGCCGTGCCCGCCGGATCCAGCTTGCCTGCTCCTTTCTTATGCTTCTATCCGTACTTTCACTTCATCCTACAGCTGTCTTTTTTTTTCTTTTTTTCTTTCTAATGTAATCATCTCTCTCCCTGATTTTAAGGGGATGGAGCCGGATGTTATTTTGTTCCAATCAAATCAAGCCACGTACGCGGGAGCACGGATGGGCACACGCCCGGGGAGCAGGCAAGTCTCATCCATGCCCGCCATGGCAAAGGTGCCCACCTGCAGCCCGCACTGCCCGGAGAACGGATCTGCTAAACCAGCAGCTGCCACCCCGGGCACACACTACCACCTGCCGCCATTATAAATATGTGCGCCAACCGCGCCTGCACGTTGCCCAGCGCCAGCACCATACCTTGCCCCGGGGGCGCTGGTCTGCGCCAACCCCCATGCGTGTAGGCACCAAGAGGCCCCGCCACTGACGGCGCCGATCGGGCATCGCCTGGCCGCGCCTTTTGACGACGGCGAGGAAGGAGGAGGGGCAGCCCGGTGGTGGCGATCTAGGGCCCCCTCCTGGTCGCCACACGAAGGAGACTCGAGAGGGGTGGGATTTGTTTTCCGTTGGATGTGGTGGCATTTAGTACCGGGCAATCAACGCATGTTCTCCCATTGCTCTAAATGACACTTCAAAAGAAAAATCTTTGATTGCGTATCTTTCACAAAGATGACATGTATGCCCAGTCATGCATCAATGAGATATATATTAAAGTTCGAGGGCTCAAGATAGGTAAAAAGTAACAAGAGGGTTGGGAGGTGATGGAATAAGTCACTCTCCCAGCCTCTGCAGCAGCTCTATAAATTACAGAGTGTGCTAGTATCTGAAAATCTGGAGCGTGTTGGAACCAAGGATCGATGAACAATCAGAAGAACATGAGGAGATGGAACACCCGCGGCGACGGACGCCCCCCGGCGGCGAAGAACACCGGGGCCTTTTTCCTTCACTATATTCAATTGGCTCAATGAACAAGGCGCAATGCATTGGCTTATATAACCCAGCACACACAGGGCCGGCAGCCACACTTGGGCACGCACGCACGTAGCACCCACTACCCAACCCTACATGCATGTCCATATCCAGCTGATGCATGCACGCACTAACCAACTAGCCTACTACTAGCTGACAATACGTAGCGCTCACGGACGCAACGCTCTCCCTGCGCATGACTCCTTGGCGATCCGGTCTTCTCTCGATCGTGAGCCCGCCTGCTCGTCCGCACGACCTGGCCCAGGTTGCTTTGCTACACACTACCTCGGTCGCCCTACGACTACATGCCTAGCCACAAACCGGCTCGAACTAGACTCACTCGATGGACACAGACGTGAGCACAAACTCACCCTGGACACACACACACACACACACACACACACACACACACCACGGACACAGACACAGCCATGAACCGATGCCCGAACTCGCCCTAGAACTAGACACACACTGGTCACCACGACGAGTCATGGTTTATGCCTAACAGAGCGAGCAGCAAGGTATTACATTTCCACTGATGCATAGTTCCGGATTAAACCAAACTTCATGAGATATATAGCTAGGTCATATTTCCTTTCCTGCTGGCAATGGGGACACCTTAAATTTTGCCCGTAAGAATAGTGATGCCTTAATTTTTTATGTCCATCGTATATGTTAGCAAACTAGCTAGGTTGGGAGGCAATAGGGAACTAAGCTTGCAAACATAGCTAGCTTGTCCGCTTCAAGGTCTTTTCACACGATTGAATTCTCAATGATGTGGTTAATTGTCGCTCAGAAAGGCACATCTTTGGAATAAAAAGTACTTCCTTCGTTTCTAAATATTTGTCTTTTAGAGATTTCAAATGGACTACCACATACGGATGTATATAGACATATTTTAGAGTGTAGATTCACTCATTTTGCTTCGTATGTAGTCACTTGTTGAAATCTCTAGAAAGACAAATATTTAGAAACGGAGGGAGTAGATGTCAAGACCTAGAAAGAGCACCATGTAGAAAAATACAGCGAGTACCCCTGCTATTCACATTTCAAGGATGGGGATTCACGGCGTGTTGAGTTATTTTCTTCTCAGCCGGCGGCTGCGTTGATCTCATGCTCTCCCACATGCTCGACAGGGTTTGTATGAACGGAAATTCTAACAGCCCTAACACCTGGCCATTGCAGCCCATCTGTCCTGCTCCTCCATGTCCTTGTGGTCCGCTCACCCGACGCCCAACTTGAAGTTTAGGGTCCATGCTTGTATGTGATCCATTTCTTTAGGCTCTGATCCAGATTGGAGGGTTTTGATTTGGATGGCCCATTAATTTTAAGCGTTGTGTAGCAAGGTGCAAATTATGATGCGAGTGATTAATTGCTCTAATAGATAGGCTATTCATCTTTCTGCAGGAGATTCTACATAGGTGTACCGTTCTGTCTGATGCAAGTGCATGATCTATCTTGTTTGCGGTGAAAACACTGCACACGCAGATGCAAATTTTGAATGGTTCATAGTCTTGCGATGGTGCCACCTGCAAATCAATTTGTAAAGGCCTTCCAAGACTAGGAGTTGGAAAGCTGAGATGATGCAGTGGTCACGGAAATTATTGCATCTTTTCAATTTTCAAGTCTTCTGTAGTCCACTCTGCTATTCCTATACAGAAAAATAGTGGTCTCACAAAAATCAACGCTGAAGTAATATATAACAGCCTAAACCCTCAGCATGATACTAAGACACAAGTAACATGATAATACACAAGTTGAAGAGGCTGAAAAGAAGATAATACATGTGGCGAAACTTGCAGAAACAGTACAAGCCAATCAACATATGTCATCCCCTTGATCGGAAATTAGACGTACAAGTGCCAAATCTTTGATTGCATCCTTATTAGAGAAACTAGCTACTTCACGTATGTTGCAACGGTGGCATACACATTTTAATGGTTTAACATTAATCATCTCTGATATATACCTTTAGAATACTCATGTACATTAGGCGGTATTATCGGTTTGATTTATCGTTAAATAATTCCTCCTCCACCAACCAATCTCTCTTTCTCTAAAGAACAAAAGATTGGATTAACCTTGACGAAATAAACCCGGCCAGTGTATAGAGGGAACTGAGGGTGGAACGGACATGTGTATGTGGGTTGTAGCAGACTGCTTTTTCCCTAGTTTCTTGGTGTGCTAAGCATGGGGTGGATGAGGACGAAAGTTAAGCAAAAAGTTCAAGAACATACGATAGGTAAAAAGTAACTCGAGGGTTGTGAGATAATGGAATAGATCACTCCGCATCAGTGGCGATTCCATGTGTAAGCTGTGGGGTCAGCTGACCGCTTTTTTGATTGCAAGCCTAGTTGTACTCATATTTATGCAAAAAATTAAGGCATTTTAAAGAGGGTAGTGCATTTGAACCCACAGCTTTTTAGTGCCGGGACCGCCGCTGCTTTGCATGCATGGTGTGGCGCTCTATAAATTACGGAGTGTGGGCTAGTATCTGAAAACCTAGAGCAACCACTAATGGTTTACATTTCCAGGGTTGCATAGCTTGGAACTACACCAAACTTCATGAGGTAGCTAGATCATATCCGCTTACCATGCTAGCAATGAAAACGGCTTAATTTTTATCTCCGCATATATGCTAGAGCAAGCTACCTAGGCTTGGGAGTCTGTAGGGAACTAAGGTATGCTAAGAAAATCACCACTCTGTAGTGTTCCAGCCAACAATGTGGTTAATTGCCGCTCAAATGAAGGCGCATCTTTATAAGCAAAATATGGAGGCCAAAACCTACAGTGAGCACCAGATACAAGTGAATGCCATATTGCCGCCACAATGATGCATGGCTTTCACGGTGAAGGGAGGAGGATTCATGGCTGGTGTTTATTTAGCGCCTTCAAAGAAGCTCCAGGTGGTCCAGTTATCTTCATTCTATCTCCATGGAACTTGCTTTTCTCCCCTGATAGGTACCAGTTTTAGTAAGCGTGGGCACAAGGCATCTGCAAGAGGCTGCAGTTGATTCTTTGTGTTCCGTTATTTGGAATTTCCATTTAGCAAAGAGAAAAGTATGTTTTTGGTCCCTCAAGTTTCCCAAAAGTATAGACTTGGTCCCTTAAGATTTTTAGGAATACATTTGGTCCTTCAAGTCTCAAAACCAGATAAGTTTGGTCCAAAAGCAGATTTTAAGCACGTTGACCGGGTTTGACCACATTGACCTGTTTGAATGATGAACACTAAATTCAAAAGCTTGTTGGCTTTCACAAGCATGTAGGTTGTCACAAAATTTCAGATTTTTTTGAATTTGTTTCCTACTTTTCTAAACTTGTTGTTCATCGGTCAAACATGGTCAAACCCGGTCAAACTCCGGTCAACGTGCTCAAAATCTGGTTTTGGACCAAACTTATCCGGTTTTGAGACTTGAAGGGGCAAATATATACCAAAAAAATCTCGAGGGACCAAGTCTATACTTTTGGGGCATTTGAGGGACCAAAAACATACTTTTCTCTTTAGCAAATGATTTGAGCATCATCAGTGTAGCAAAACTTGGTTGTTGTCTTTATCAAATTTTAGGCATCAAGCGACACGTTTTTCTCTTTTCTTGAGAGGGTACCACCACATTGTCACGTAACAAAGACTTCTTTGGAATTATTCCCAAACAAATAGCACGCCATCAATCTCCACCCACATCCATCGGGGACTACCAACCATTCGCTGAAAGAAGCCCACACGACATGCCCACGGCGAAATGCCTGCACCGCCCTTCCGCTGATGTCCAAGCTCATCGGACAAAGCCTAGCCGGCACCGCCACCGTTAGAAGAGCACCACCAGTGCCACACAACCACCTCCACCAGCCTAAACTGTCATGCCAAAGGCGGAGCCCGCAGTTGGCATTGCCCGGACAACAGATATACCTAAACCCACAGGCCACAGCCGCCATCCCTGTCTCACACTACCACCGTGTTGTTGGTCACACCGCCATCGAGTACATGTGGGCCAGCCGTGCCTGCGCGCCACCCAATGCCAGCGCCATACCCTGGCCAGGGGACGCCGGCCTGCGCCAACCCCCATGTGTGAAGGGATGAAGAGGCCTTCGCCCAGCCGCGCCTTCTAGCAATGGCGAGGAAGGGGGAGGGGCTGCCCGGTGGTGGCGATCTAGGGTCCCCTCCCCGTCGCCATGTGTGCGCGTCGCAAGAGGGGTAGGGTTTTTTTCGTTGGGTGTGGTCTGTGGTGGCATTGAGTACTGGATAATCAGCACATGTTCTGTCCTTGACTTGAAATGACACTTCCAAAAGCAAAACCTTCGATTGCGTATTTTTCAGAGAGAAGACATGCATGTCCAGTCATGCATCAAATCAAGGAGACCTATATTAAAGTTCAAGGACACAACATAGGTAAGAAGTAACAAGGTCACTGTCCCAGCCTCTGCATCAACTCTATAAATTATAGAGTGTGTGGTAGTATCTGAAAACCTAGAACGAGCAGCAAGCTATTACATTTCCAGTGATGCATAGTTTTAAAGCAAACTTGATGAGAGATGATATAGCTAGGTCATATTCGCTTCCCATGCTGGCAATGGCAACACCTTAAATTTTTTTCCATAAGAATATCGACGCCTTAATGTTTATGTCTACCTTATATCTTAGCAAGCTAGCTAGGCTTGGGAGGCAATAAGGAACTAAGATATGCAATCATAGGCAGCTTCTCCGCTTTAAGGTCGATTGACACGACTGAATTCTCAATGATGCGCTAATTGACGCTCAAAAATGATCATCTGTGGAAGAGAAAAGTAGACGTCAAGGCCTAGACCATGTAGAAAAATACGGTGTGCGGACGTTGCGAGGTCCCCTGCTATTCACAGTTGACGGATGGGGATTCACGGCGTGTTGACTTATTTTCTTCTCAGCTGGTGGCTGCGGGGACGAGAAGGTGGATCTCATGCTCTTACCCTTGCTTGACGGGGTTGGAATGAATGGAAATTCTGACAGCCAGCTCATTTGTCCTGCTCCTCCATGTCATCCGATGCCCAGCTTGAAGGTTAGCGTCCACGCTTGTATGTGATCCATTGTTTTACCGTCTGATCCAGCTTTGTGGATTTTGATCTGGATGGTCTGTTAATTTTAAGCTTTGTGTAGCAAGGTGCAGATTCTGTTGCGAGTGATTATTTGCTCTAATAAATAGGCTATTCATCTTTCTGCAGGAGATTATACATAGGTGTAGTTTCTGTCTGATGCAAGTGCATGGCCGATCTTGTTGCGGTGAAAAAACTGCACACGCAAATGCAAATTTTGAATGGCTCATAGCCTTGCGATGGTGCCACCTGCAAATCAATTTGTACAGGCCTTTCTAGGACTAGGAGTTGGAAATCTGAGATGTTGCAGTGGTCACACCAATGACTGCGCATCTTTCCAATTTCCAACCCTTCCGTAGTCCACTCTGTTTATTCCTATACAGAAAAGTAATGGTCACACAGAAATCAACGCTGAAGTTTATAGGATATGGCAAATAACATATTACAGCCTAAACCCTCAGTGTGATACTAGGACACTAGTAACATGATAAAACAGTACCAACTAATCAACACATGCCACCCCCTTGATCTGAAATGACATTTCCAAGTGCCAAATCTTTGATTGCATCTTTTTTAGAGAAACTAGCTAACAACCCGCACGTTGCAACGCGGGCATACACATTCTAATGGTTTAACATCAATCATGTCTAATATATACCTTTACAATACTCATGTACATTAGGCGGTATTATCGATTTGATTTACCGCTAAATAATTCCTACTCCTCCACCAACCCATTACTCTTTCTCTAAAAAACAAAAGACTTGATTAACCTTGAAGAAAAAAGCAGAGTGTATAGAGGGAATAGAGGGGGGAACGGACATGCGTGTGTGGGTTGTAGAAGGCTGGTTTTCCCTGGTTTTCTTGGTGTGCTAATCATGGGATGGATGTAGATGAAAGTTGAGCGAAATGGGAACGTTAGGTCTTTTTTTGATAGCGTAGACATTATATACGGCAGTCATGCATCAATAAGAGCTATAGTAAAGTTCAACAACACAAGATAGGTAAGAAGTAACTCGAGGGTTGTGAGATAGTGGAATACTCCCTCCTTTCGGGTTTAGGCCACTTCCAATGCATATGTGCTTAGATAAGGTGATAAGCACATTAAAAAGTTTAGCAACTAATGTCCATAATGCATAGGTGCTTCTCTTGCTGGTGCTAAGCTCTCCTCATTTAATGCTCTAAAAACTAAACTATTTCATGCATTGGTGAGTTTCTTTCATTTAATTGCTTTTGTCTAGGTTCACGAGCTTGGCATTGTTAGAAGTATAATTATGTTTATGTTAGGGATTAGGAGTTAGAGGTAGGATTGGTTTAAACCATGTACGACTTGTCTCCTACTCCAAGTTTCTTTCTCATATTGTACTCTATATATATCCAACACCTGGGTCAGATCAATACAACGTACAAACAACAATATTCAACCATACTACAATTTCTACATGGTATCAGTCCCCGCCCTAGGTGCCGACCCATCAGCCATCAGAGGCGCAGTTGATGATGGTGCAATGGAGAAGACGACAGAAGCGCAACACTTCAAATTCAGTCGCAATCGTCCGCTTCACTCCCGCTACGACTGAGGGGGAATGTTAGAAGTATAATTATGTTTAAGTTAGGGATTAGGAGTTAGAGATAGGGTTGGTTTAAACCATGTACGACTTGTCCCCTACTCCAAGTCTCTCTCGTATTGTACTCTCTATATATCCCACACCTGGGTCAGATCAATACAACACACAAACAACAATATTCAACCATACTACAATTTCTACATGATATCAGTCCCCGCCCTAGGTGCCGACCCATCAGCCATCAGAGGCGCGGTTGATGATGGTGCAGCGGAGAAGAAGACAGAAGCGCAAGACTCCAAATTCAGTCGCAATCGTCCGCTTCACTCCCGCTACAACTAAGGGAGAATGTTAGAAGTATAATTATATTTAAGTTAGGGATTAGGAGTTAGAGATATGATTGGTTTAAACCATGTACGTCTTGTCCCCTACTCCAAGTCTCTCTCGTATTGTACTCTATATATATCCCACACCTGGGTCAGATCAATACAACATACAAACAACAATATTCAACCATACTACAATTTCTACAGGCACTGGTTCTTCCTAGAGTCACCAAACGCATCTCTCTCCTCTTTATTACCTTGCCACATCATATTTTTTGCCTACATGGTAGCTGTAGCACATGTACAAGCACTAGTAGAAAAAGGACCTTTAGTCCCGGTTCTACAGGGCCTTTAGTGCCGGTTCTGGAACCTGGACTAAAGGGTTGTTACTAAAGCCCCCCTAGTCCCGGTTCTTACACTAGAGGTATTTTTCCGTAATTTTTTTGAATTTTTTTAAAATTGATTTTCAAATTTCTGAATTATTTTCCAATTTAATCTCTAAACACCCCTCATCACTGCTCTATTTAACCTCTAATCTCTAATCACCCCTCATCATTCCAAATCATCTAAGTTCCCGGCCGGTCACCCATCCTCTCACTACTCCAGTCTGAGCACGCTTAACTTCCGGGTTCTATTCCCCTTCGTTTCCAAGTCTGCACTTGTTGTTTTCCTGACAATAGTAAGATGTTAATCCTATTAATCCTCAGGAGTTTAGCTTGAGCATGAAGTAATTTGACCATAATTTGGCAATAGTAAGATGTCATTCCAAAACAATAATTATTTAGTAACACTAATATTTCTTAAATAAGTAGTTTGACCACAGTTTGACCATAGTTTGACCAGATTTGACCAATATTCAAAAAATTGAAATAATTATTTAGTAACACTAATATTCTTGAATAATTATGATTTAACACTAATATTTCTTGAATAAGTAGTTTGACCATAGTTTGACCACAGTTTGACCAGATTTGACCAAAATTCAAAAAAACTTTAATAATTATTTAGTAACACTAATATTCTTGAATAATTATTTAGTAACACCAATACTTCTTGAATAAGTAGTTTGACCAAATTTTGACCTGATTTAACCAAAATTAAAAAACTAAAATTTGAGCATAACTTTTTTTCCTTTTAGAATTTGAGGATTCTAAAAATTTGCAAACAGGCCGTAGGCTGTCAAAATCGGATGCGGATTTTCGTACTGAACATTTTGATATATTATATGTTTTTTCGACATCGTATGCAAAAGTTATAGCATACTTTTTTTCGACATCGTATGCAAAAGTTATAGCCGTTTTACTTTTTCATGACACTTTTTTGCAAAACATGTCCAAATTTAAGTTTTTAAAATTTCCTAACTAGTAGATGTAGTAATATAACTACATCTTGGGTAGAGTTTGAAAATTGCACCCTTTAGTCCCGGTTCGGGTCTCAAACCGGGACTAAAGGTGTAATCATTAGTCCCGGTTTGAGATACGAACCGGGACTAAGGGCATCGCACCCTTTAGTCCCGGTTCGTGTCTTAAACCGGGACTAAAAGGCTCATTTGAACCGGGACTAAAAGGCTCATTTGAACCGGGACCAATGCCTTTAGCCGCACGAACCAGGACCAATACTCACATTAGTCCCGGTTCGTGACTGAACCGGGACTAATGGGCTTATCTGGCCCGAACGAAAGCCTTGTTTTCTACTAGTGAAGGTGGAGTATTGGGAAGGGCCTTATAGGTCTCAAATCTGAAATCTCATCAACCAAGACATATGGTGAGTGGAGGAATGTATCTCGTACTTTACAAAACTACTCAAATTAAATAGATGCATTAATTGGATTAATTATGGTGCATGCATGTTTGACCACTAGATGAGTAGGAATATTACATGCATTGGTGTGCTCCTTTTTAATATTTGCATGCAAAGATTAATTGCCCCTCGAAATCTTAAAATGAGATGGAGATGAGCCCTTCAAATTGAAAAAAACAAAAAAATTGAGATAAGCCTTATAAACAGGAAAGAAGGGAGTAGATCACTGTCCTTGCCCCTACAGCCGCATGCATGGTGTGGAGCTCTATAAATTAGAGAGTGTGTGCTACTTCATCCGTTCCTAAATACTCCCTTCGTCGCTGTTTCGGACGGAGGAAGTATAAGTCTTTTTAGAGATCCCAATATGGACTACATACGGAGCAAAATAAATGAATCTACACTCTAAAATATATCTACATACATTTGTATGTAGTCTGTATTGAAATCTCTAAAAAGGCTTATATTTACAAACGGAGGGAGTAGAATCTAAAAACCTAGAGCATTACATTTTCAGGGATGCATCTACCTGTCTGCCTCGGATCCATCCACTCAGTGGGCGGCCGCTGCCACACCTGCTCGGATCCGGCTGCTCGTTGGAGATCCGCAGCAGGAGATCAAGGAGGGGGACAAGGTGGTTGCACCTGGAGGTCGCCGTGCTGCTCCTGGTGATGGTGCTCACCCTCGGCCTCCGGGCCCTGCTGCTGGTTGTGCTACGGCTACTCCTCCCCCGGCATCACAGACCATCAGATCGAAGTGGCATGGCCCGAGCACCTAGTTCATCTCATTGCGGCGCAGCGCGGCGAGCATCCCTGTGACGGCCAGATACAGATGTATGCGGCAGGGCACCACGGTGGGATCTCCTCGGCAGCATCACGGTGAGATCCCGCTCGACGGAAACGAGCGAGCTCTTGGAAGTTTTTTCTTTGGAAATGGAGGCAAGCTCTTGGAAGTTGGCGGCGGCACAACAATTGCTTAGACGTTAGCGGGTGGTGAGATGTGATGTTGGTCATAGTCCACGACAGCGCGGGCTCTTGGTGGCCACGGCGGTGCGGCCGGATTGTACTGTCAAGATGGCACGGTGAGGTCGTACGCTAGCCATTGCTCTATGGCCATTCCTGCCCTGCTAAAATCACATCAATTATCCTGAATGTTATCAGAAAAAAAGGTTCAGAAGCATGCCACCCTCTATTTCTAAGTTCAGAGTTCTGTATTTTCCTCAAAAAGATTTGATTTGCTGCAGCCCAAGGGAAATCAAAGATGGATGGAAAGGGGACATAGTGCTGCAATAAGGGAAATCAAGGATGGATGGAAAGGGATGTAGCTGATGATCACAAACAGCGGCGGCACGGAGACACAAGCATGGTGCTCCTGATGTGTAGTTTCGTACACACATGCTAAATCAGTGTACATTAAATTTTTTTTCTAGAAATTTCGAAGGATTGTAAAGCTTGTTATTGTAGCTTGAATGTTATGATCATTTCTTTTCAATATGAGTAAGAAATAGTCCCTCCATTCCTAAATATAAGAACTTTTATAGATTCCACTATAGACTACATACGGATGTATATAGACATACATTAGAGTCCAGATTCACTTATTTTCCTCCGTATGTAGTCTATAGTGGAATCTCTAAAAGGTCTTATATTTAGAAATGGAGGGAGTATGTATAATGCAAACAACTTTTTTTGCTAGTCACATTATTTTGTTGGCATCTTTAGTAGTAGTAGTTGCACACATAGTTGTTTCAGTTGGATACAACCCTTAAAACGTTTGCACATGATGACTTGTCATGCTCGTATTGAATGTTCGGCACCTCAAATTCTGTTCGGCTGCTATTTTCTATTGAATATTATACATAATAATACACAGTTAAACATGCATAGTTGCATCGAGGGGTATTACAAGTTTCACAGGAGGTAGGATATAGTTTGCTTAATTAATTATATATAATTGCACAAATATATTTTTGGAGTTGCACTTCGACTATCAGGCAGTTGGTCATGTCAGCATATGAATTTGCATATCTCACATAACAAGAGAGCTAAAGACTATCCCTGGTTTTCTTAACTTCAATTCCTAAAAAGAAATGCAAATCTCCTAGATCCTTTAGAGCAAACTCTGAACTTAAATCTTCCAGTAATCTAGTTATTGCCTCATTGGTGAACTAGTCACAATAACATCATCAACATATATGAGAACATAGATGAATGTCTTGAACTTGTTGTAAATAGATATGCTTTGATGGAATAAACCCTAGTTTTTGCAGCTTTGCACTTAAACGAGAATACCATGCTCTCGGGGCTTGCTTTAGTCCAAACAAAACTTTATCAAGCTTATAGACATGAAAAGATGCATTTTATCCTCAAACCCAGGAGTCGGTTTCACGTACACTTCCTCTTCTTGAACACCATGAAGAAACACATTCTACACATCTAGCTGTCTAAGACTCCATCCGCTAGAAACAATGGATAACACAAGACGAATAGAAGCAGCTTAAAGTGTTCACGACTGATGTTTAAATTATGATACCTTGGCAAATCACCAGTTTGCGTAAAGACTGAAATATCATAAGCTTATTTTACAACATGACATTTTCACAAGCTGAGCACAACTATTTTTGAATACCACAAGTCAACTATACTAATTTCGTGTGCTTTCAAACAAATATATTTCCTGGCAATGATATAGCATGTGTTATAAACTTGTCGAGATTACCGCATTCCCTTTCTGTCGATGCTTTTGGAAAGTACTTCCATCAAAAGCAGCATGTACCTGGCCAATCAACGGGCGTGCTTCCCCCTCAAACCGAACTGATATCAGTTACAAAAATCTTTGACTATAACTTTTTAGATATACGATATTGAAGTTATGCAAACATTGGGAAGATCATAAATTTGAAGGACACACGATAGGTAGGGAAATAAAGGGATGGGTTTTCAATAATGAAAGAAGCCACTCTCCTGGTCTATGCATGCATGATTGCTTGGACGATGTCGCTCTATAAATACTGAGTAGAAACTCCTAGAACAACTAGCAATGGCTCTTCATTTCAGTGATGCATGTCTTGGAGGCAAACCGAACTTGAGGAACATAACTACCTCATATTGCTTTCAATGATGCCAATGGCATGGTGTTATTTTTCATCTCCACATATATATGTTAGAGCTAGCTAACTCGGAATGGGAGGCAACAGGGAGCAAACACATCCTAGTTAGCTGATAAGTAGCTGAAATCCAGCAAGAGCCTGCATGTCGGCTCTGATGATAGCTAACCTCACCCCCAAGGCGACTACCATATTACTAGTAAGAACATGGGTGTGATAGTGTTAATTAGCTAAGATGGTTATTATATATGTTATTTCATAGCTAGGAAGTGTTTGGGTTGTCTATGGAGCACGGTTTTGCACCACGTTACGAATTCTACATCATCAAGCGATTTAGGTAGCCTATTTGAAGCATGGCGTCATTCATTCTGACGTGTTTATTTTTGTTGCTACTCGTAGTCCCCAAGTCCACATTTCTAGGCTTCCTGCAAATATGGCGACTTGTCCACCGCATAATGATAGGTCTGTTGCTGACTAGGGAATCCTGACTTACATATGTATGTTCCACTTGAGAATTGAGATACATTGGTCCACTTGAGAATTGAGATAGTATTATCAGTTATCACTGCTGCCTAAGCAGCTCCTAAGCATGTGACTCACTCCCTGTCCGTTTTCTCTCTCTTCTGGCGCGGTTCATCAACCTCCAGTGGAATTTCAAGATTTCCTTTTTAATTTCTTTTGGAAGTTTAGCAGTTCAGAATCTTCAAAAGGATTGAAATTCGAAAGTGGGGGCAATTAACTGACATTTGTGTCCGCATTTTCTAAAGTTAGCGAAAAACATTGATCATGTGTTGACATTCCAAAAATGAAAACTGTTATCAGAAATTGACCACAGGCTACTTCTTTGAGGGTTGAACTCGGGTTGGCTTAACCCTCAGTGTTGCACGGTGCAGATTGAGCTATCAAAAAAGTACAATATATTTTGAAACTATTTATATCACGAACTAATACAACACGGTGCATCTAGCACACTATAAAATTCCAAACTCAAATTTGATCGACACTTTAAAAAACAAAAAGGAGAAATACATTAGTGAAAAGTAGCCCTAATCGCCTTCTGAGAGAGCAAAGAAAAGCGCATGAATGCATGTGGCTATGTTTCTTCTTTGTAAGGTCTATGCAGCAAATTTATTCATTATTCAAAAAGACCTTGCAAAGTAGTACATCAGGTAGTCTGAAGTCATCATCTCAGCAACATATGTTGCTACTCCTATCCACATGATAAAGGGGTGCCGATAGTCCGAGCCTAATACTAAACAGACATCACACAAATACCTAACATCTAAAGCTAGAGGCCCCAACCAAGCCACATACTGGGTTTGGAGCACAAACCGGTCCGACGCACTCTCATGTGTCGTCGCCGCCGTCCTCAATCAATCCATCATCAGAGCAAACTAACAAACCGGCCTTGCCAAGCTTTTCTGCCATCGATGCTACCATACGCCAGGCAGCATCCTCCTCCTGTGCGAGTCCATCTCCGTGCATCGGACTTTGAGTCTCCAGAGCGCCATGCCGCCGAGATCCGCCGCCATCAATGTGTAAGATGAAGCACCGCTCCACCAAAGAAGCCGTCCTCCGGTGCCTCGACCCCGTGTTCACCTCCAAGAATGACGCCCCCAACGGGGAAACGACACCAGAGAGCCGCTGTCATCCGATCTACTGATATAGGGTTTCCCCCGGAGGTAGCAGAGAGTGGCCTTGAACTTCTCCATGGCGATGCCTTCAAGAAGGGAACGGCGCAGACAGCGTCGCCACCGCCGGCCTTGGCAATAGCCGATAGCAGGTTTTCACCCAGATCTTTCAAAGAATCCATCTCTCGTGCACGGAGCGTAGCCATCCCTGTTGGGATCTGGATGATCCAGGCCGCTGTTGCCAGATCACAGCAAGGAGAAATCCCCACCGAGACCTGCTGGCCGACCAGGGAGAGCGAGAGCGGGCCCGCAGTACCAGATCCGCACAGGATCCCGGTGCCTTCTGGCGGCGGCGAGGGGAGGGGTGGGTGTAGAGGCGGCCACGTGCTGGACGCTATGTGGCTATGTTGTTATGTCATCATTAGCACTCACCAAACATGGTTTGTGTTTTAAGTTCCGCCAAACAAAAAGGATTCATATTTCAACGTCTATCTGTCAAGGATAAAGAATACGAGCCTGAGTTATTCCATGGGGATAAGATTATAATTCCATACTAATCAAGTTTAACTTCTGAATTGTAATCTATAGTTACTCACCATTTCATTATTGACCTAAACATAAGTTCATACTCCGCATTGTACTACATAATAATCAAGTCTAACTTCTGATAACCATAAAAAAAGAGTCTAACTTCTGATATGTAAACCATAGTTATTCACCATATCATTCCTCAAAGAACTTAACATAAGTTCCCGTTCTTTTTGCAAGATATTGCTAACATTACTGCAACAGTACAGGCTAATGAACGCCTGCCTAGCATCACATCCGTCGATTCGAAATGATATCTCTAAATACCCTAATACCAAATCTTCGATTATAGTTTTTCAGAGATATGATATATGCCATCACTCATCAATGAAAGCCAGTTTAATGTTCAAGTACACAAGATAGGTAAGAACTAACTATTGTTTTAGATAGTGGCAATCACTCTGCTATCCTCTATACGCATCATCACATGCATGTGACAGCTCTATAAATTGCAGACTACGTGCTAGTATTGCTCTTTTCCAGTGATGCATGGCTTAGTATTTAGCTGAACTCGCTGAACGCTGCTAGACTATATTTGCTTCCTACGCTGGCAATTGCATCCCCTGATTTATTTTTTCGAAACAGAACATCCCCTGATTTTGATCTCCAAAGTATGTTAGACCTAGCCAGCTATAGGCTTAGGACGCAACGAGAATCTAAGGCGCACAACCCTTCGCAGATGTGTTGCACATGCAAGTACACACCTTTTGCCACTCTGCAAATTTTCAACATTCTGTTGCTTAATCACCGGAGAACTAAATGCCCCTCAGCAGAAGCAAAGCAAGGACGTCAGTAACAGAGGAGTACAATGCACCAACGCTCATTGAACTCATCGCATATTTCTACGCTAGTCACACTTAAGAAGTGCTCTCTAGTCCGAGGTCAAGAAGAGTCCATCTAGGACACAAGGTTGTAATTTAACAACACAAGAAAGCCCCCAAAAGTTGCAGTCACAACAAGTTGTTCCTGTGACTAAATCAGAAGGTGTTTGATGAAATACATTCGCCGCATTCTGTTTCTGCATGTCGCACACGTGGAGATTCACGGTTGATGTTTACATTTTGATAGTCGGACAAAAAACAGATTGCATGGTGACTGAAATCTTGCAAGCTTATTTTACGGTGTTACATTTTCACAATATGAGCACAAATGTTGGGGATTACCACAACCTAACAATACAAATTGGGTTCGCCTTCAAAGAAAATTATGACACAAATACGTTTTCCTGTCAATGGTATAGCAGGTGGTTGTAAAATGTAAACTCGCCCACATGACAGCGTTTCCCTCCGGTTATGCATTTGGAAAGTGTTGCCTGTCAAAAGAAACATGTATAACAACAACGGTAATGGCCAATCAATGTGCATTGCCGCCAGCTGATTCGAGGTGATATTTCCAATTACCAAAATCTTTGACTATTTAAATTTGCAGAGAAATGTATTGACATTATGCAACACTAGGAGCTGTTGTAAAGTTGAAGGACGCACAATAGGTGTGGTAGGAAGTAAGCAATGATTTTCCCCTGATGAAAGAGGATGGTTTCTGGAGATAGCAATCAATGTGCCTACGTGCTAGCTAGTATGAAAACACCCCTAGCGGAGATAGCAAGCTACTTTCGTTTCCGGATTCTAGTGATGCATGGACTGGAACCCAACCGAACTTGACAAACGTAGCTCGATCATATTGCTTTCCATGCTGGCAGTGCCATGGCCTCAATTTTCATCTCCACGTATGATCCTGGTAGCTAGGCTTGGGAGGCAATAGGGATCCAACGCATGCAAATCTTGGGGCATCGTGTGTTGCGCACATCCAAACTCGCACGGCCGGAGGCACACGCACGGAAAGGAGCTGAACCTGATTGATTTAGCTTCCGGCCAGCGAGCAGGACATGCAAAAGCTATCTCCAAACGGAAACAACCGGTTGTTCGATCAAAGGGAGCATTAAGGAGACAGATTGTCATGGTGATACTGGTGCATCAGTGTGTCCAAGCCAGGAGCTTCTGGACCGGATGATGCCACGGCTAACTCAACAGACTGTTATTCATTTTCTCAAAAAAATAAAACAGCCTGTTATTCATTTAATTCTTTTATTAAATTAAATGTTGAGTAAATTTTCTCTCTTTTTTTAACGAGCTACAACTTGTTATGCTCTGAGTTCTATTATATAAGAAGACAAAGAATTTATTTATTTTTGAACGGGGCATAACCCCTTTCCATTACATAAGCAAATACAACCATTCTCCCTCCGACCAAGTTTAAAGAAAACAAAGAATGGGAAAAGCGAGTTCAATGCATCACCAGAAAACCCACTGCAAGTGTCCGTCGTGGAAACACTTGCTATGGGGCGAAAACCCGACGACAATTTTGAGCAAACTACCCAAAAGGCAGGAAGAGTTCAAACGGGTTTAGGGGAAGCTCACAGGCGAGCATAGGCAACCAAACTACTCGCGCAGGAGCAGTAACCAGCAAACCCAAAGTATACAAGGCAAAAGACTACGAGCGATGCAGCCAGTGAAGCTTCAGGTCTCTGCCATGTCATCAGAAGCAGCATAAATCCTCATCATCGTCGCCGCATTGTCTCGAGCGGCCGCGCACCATGTACCATTGCTTTCCGATCCTCACCTTTCAGCAATCCTGCCCAGTATTTGAGAAATACACAAGCAGAAAACACCAGATGAAACAGAGACCTGGGCATTTTAAATTCAAAGGTTGCTTTGTTACAGAAATTACAGATTGCCCAACACACTGCAGCAAGACGGAATGTATAGAATTTGGCTCCATCCGGCAAGAAAACATAACATCATGAGTAATTAATACTGCCAAATTTTATTTGGACGGAGCTTAGTACCCAAAACTGAGCCAACAGTACGCCATGCTACTCTGGCTACTTGGAAAAGGAAGAATAGATGTTGAGAGGTCTAGGGTTTAGGAAGGAAGAATAGATGTTGAGCATTTTTGCATCTCTACCCACTTCTTAAATAGATGATGAGCATTTTTGGTTACCAGCCCAAGAAAAGGAAGAATAGATGTTGAGAGCCTGGTCATCACGTCTCTAGTCAACACTAGACCCAAGCCTGATCCAAAAAAATGCCACTCCAATTTCTTGAGGTTGAAGCCTGATCCGAAAAAGGGTTAATTTGATAAATGCCACTCCAAATCTGGCGATTCTGAGAAATGCCATTGCAATTTCCAAACTTTGAAAAATGCTATTTCATGCAATTTCCAGTGGCATTTTTCAAAGTCTGGAGTGGCGTTTTTCAAAGTTTGCAAAAATTGCAGTGGCATTTTTCAAAGTTTGGAAATTGCAGTAGCATTTTTATGAATTGCCATAATTGGAGTGGCATTTATCTAATTAACCCTTTTTTCAAAGGTATTCTTAGACAAACTTGGTAGTAAAGCTCTATCTAGGGCCCAAGCTCCACCTGATCTGGTCAGGCAACTAATTTAAGCTCCAAGAGTTTATTAAGTTCTTCACAGAAAAAAAGAGTTTATTAAGTTTCGCATCTCTACCCACTCCTCCAACAGAGAGGGGGGGGGGGGGTGAATATATCTACGAAAGACAGTCCCCATTCAGAGACAGTGATATCTTGTTTATGGCAAATGCTGAGAACAGCAAAGGGAACTTGATACACAAGGAGTCATTATTGTTCAAGGGTCCGTCCACAACCTGGCAATGCTGCCACAGTTTAGCATGATTTTTCTGCCGGCCAAATAGTACTCTTCACCTTTAGAATAGCTTTCCACACGGAAGAGAGTCTTAAGTTACAAGGAGAAGATCTAAATGAACTAGGAGTAGATGATGCCCCGCATGTTTAGGAGAGTCATCCCACTAATTTATATAGGAGAGTCATCCTAATAATGTAGCGGAACAAATCTCTAATATGGTCATCCCACTAATAATATAGTGGATTACTCTCCTAGATATATACTCAATTAGTGGGATGAATATATTAGAGTCTAAATTAGTGGGATGACTCTCCTAATTTATTTATATCTCAATAATATAGTGGAAAAAAATCTCTTCACGATAAGATATTTTCGTTAACACCGGTGGTTGTGGATCGAGCGTACAAGCGATCGAAAGAGACGGCGGCAGTGGTGCGACGAGGACAACTCGTTCATTATGCAACCAGCCCAACACTGACTAGCTATAAACACCACCACGCTTAGTCGTCACAGCGGGACGCCATTCTCACCGTGAGTCCGTGACACCGTCGCACGCACACAACAAGGTCAGCCATGGACAAGAAGAGGGTGGCCATCGTCGGCGCCGGCCTGAGCGGCCTGGCGGCGTGCAAGCACCTGCTGGAGCGCGGCTGCCGGCCGGCTGTCTTCGAGGCGGACACCGTCCTCGGCGGCGTGTGGGCGCACGCGCCAGAGTGCACCAGGCTCCAGACGCCGCGGCCCATGTTCCAGTACTCCGACTTCCCGTGGCCGGAGTCCGTCACGGAGGTGTTCCCCGACCACCGCCAGGTTGCGGACTACCTCTACGCCTATGCGCGGCACTTCGGCGTGCTCGACTGCATTAGGTTCGGCCGCAGGGTGGTCGGGATGGAGTATGTGGGCGTCAGCGAGCAGCAGGTGGCGGCGTGGGAGGACTGGGCTGGGTGCGGCCAGGCATTTGGTTCCGGCGACGGTGAGTGGTGGCTCACGGTGGCCGACGTGGACGGCCTCGTGGAGGTAAGGATCCAACATATTTGCACATATACTTCCATGTGTATACTGTGTATGCCCCTGGCTACACGGCACCATTGGTGCGCTGAGAACAATGCACTGCACTGTTGGTGATATTGATTCGTTGGACTTTATGATGATATATATGCTGCACCTACTAATGTGATTTTTCGGCACATGAACGTCACACTCACACAGTCAGACAACATAGAAGTGCCACCTACCCCAAAAAATGGCATGTGACCACTGGAAGTGAATAAATCAACATCTACTCCCTCCGTTCCGAACTACTTGTCACAGGTATGGATGTATCTAGATGTATTTTAGTTCTAGATACGTCCATTTCTGCGACGAGTAATTTGAAACGGAGGGAGTACTTTTCTGATCTTCTGACTTCAAGTGATACTCCATGTACTAGTAACCTCTCATCTTTGATGTTCTAAATTCAAGCTTGGATGACCATGAGCCTTCAGAATCTCAGGGAAAATACTAGGAGCAGGAATCGAAGTCTCCTTTTTTAGTTATAAGGGGCCTTGCCCCTAATTCATTCATCTTGAGGGATGGTAAGTGAATGATAGCGAAGCACGGTTCCACGAATTATTACAGTGGCACCACTTCTCTACCACCAACTCATCACCCGGCATCCCAAAAAATATATCATCCGGCACTGATCATACACAAAAATAAAATGTACCACATGTGTTGCTAATTAAGAGAATTGATTGCAATATATCTCAGTGAGACATGATAGTACGGAGCATAAATATTTGTATTAATAATATGAGGACCAGAACTAAGAATACATATGATTTATTGTATTTGATTGTTGTATGGTTTTTTTTATTGAATATAGGTAGCATTATACGATGCAAATTCCCATCCATGGTTCCATGAGTGGAGGGGGGCCTTTTTCTATGCATGATTGTGTACCTAGTTTGCATGCTTGCACATAGAAATGAGTTAGTGGGCATCGCCTATTTGGTTATATAGAATGTCCAACTTTTACAATCAAACAACACTACCAAACACCCAGATGCAATGGATAGTGTGACCCTAATTAATCTTACGATCGGAATTTACCATGCAAACAAATAAGTAGTCAACTATCAGATCACGCTTTTCTTCTTCTAAATTTAACCTCTCGGGTAAATGAATGGCAATAATTCGGATTGTCTGTGCAATTCCACTTCCCCTCATTTCCAGGTACACAAGGCAGACTTTGTGCTTCTTTGTGTTGGGAGGTTCAGTGGTGTGCCCAACATACCTACATTTCCTATTGGCAAAGGCCCAGAAGTGTTTGACGGGAAAGTGATCCACTCCATGGAGTACTCAAAAATGGGAGGCAAAAAAGCTAGGGAGATGATCAAGGACAAGCGTGTGACTGTTGTTGGCTACCTAAGATCAGCAGTAGACATTGCAAATGAATGTGCAAACATGAATGGTACACAACGTCATTTTCTTACAATAAAATTATCTCCTTTCCTCTTGCAAGAAGGTTGATATATCAATTTTAGAGTGGTAACCTAAGCATTATTATATATAGCCAGTTTTTTCCATTATCAAAAGTGTCATTGTCTACAAATGTTATGTTTTCCTAGTTTCTATAGTTGCATTGGTATGATAAAAATAAGGCTATGATTTTATTACTAATTGTTTATTAGTTCTTTAGGTACCAAAAACCCATGCACAATGGTAGTACGAACAAAGCGTTGGATTATACCAGACTACTATGCTTGGGGTGTCCACATATCAAATTTCTATCTCACCCGCTTCGCCGAACTACTTATTCACAAGCCTGGTGAAGGCTTTCTCCTCAGCATGTTGGCTACTGTCTTGACTCCACTGGTAGTACAACATGTTATATTTTTGTATTAAATTGTAATCGAACTTGTCATCATTGAAAGTTTAAATGGTTTTGTTTGGACTAAATCCAAACATGCATGTTTTGCCTTGTTTGTGTTGAGTAGAGGTTGATGTTTTCGAAGTTTGCTGAGAGCTACTACTCCATTGCAATGAAGAAACATCACATGGTGCCTGACCATAGCTTTTTTGAGGGATTAGTGGCATGTGTGGCTGCCATTGCACCAAAGGATCATTACAAGAATCTGGAGGAAGGTAGCATCGTTCTTAAGAAGTCAAAAACATTCAGCTTTTGTGAAGAAGGTGTGCATGTAGAAGGTGAATGTACTCCAGTAAAGAGTGACATCGTTATCTTTGGAACCGGATTCAAGGGTGATCAAAAGATCAAGGACATGTTCACATCAGAATACTTTCAGAGCATAGTCGTTGGCTCAACATCAACGACCGTGCCACTTTATAGGTAATGAACTCGCTATATATGCATCATATTTATGTAGTTTGAACGTCTTGATTTTGAAGAGTATGTTAATTCCTTATTTTAGGGAGTGCATCCATCCAAAGATTCCACAGCTCGCGGTCATCGGCTATTCAGAGAGCTTGACAAATATCTATACAACAGAGCTTATGTCCAAGTGGATATCACATTTTATGGATGGTGGTTTCAGATTGCCAAGTGTCAAAGAAATGCAGAGGGATGTCCTTGAATGGGAGAAGTTCATGAAGCGCTACTCTCGAGACTATTTCCGTAGGTCATGTGTTGGAATTGTTCATATATGGTATAATGATCAACTATGCCAGGACATGGGATGTAACCCAAGAAGGAAGAAGGGTTTTTTCTCTGAATTATTTGAGCCTTATGGTCCTTGTGATTATGTTAATCTTCACCCCAAGTAATAGTAGATCATATGTTTGCACTTGTGTATAAGTTGTCTACCAGACCCCTCGTGTTTACATACTTGCATGGTTTCTTGTCATAATATTGTACGGTATTGTGCCTGGACCAGTTGGTGGCTTGTTCGGTCCACCAATCTAGTGTAGTAATATCCAATGTCAAGGAAGAAATAAAAGCATAGGCACAATTATTATACCATATACTCGTGCCTCTTAGAAATCCCTTATTGAAAGTATACTATATATATGCAGAATTATATATAATGTTAGCCTCTGTTGTCTATTACTAATCCCTAGCTAATTGCACGTACGTTGCTACAAAACAATAATAACAATACATATGTAAGATTTGAGTGAGTGGAAATCTACTCACCTCAAAAAGATACAAAAGTATATAAGCAAAGACTATGTCATCGTTTGGAACAGTGTTACTCTCTATATCCTTGGGTGGGATATATACTTCCATTATTTTTTAGCAAAGACCACACACAACAATTCAAACTTGACTAGTGAAATAGAATAACAAAATTGTGATGGACTATAACTTCACAACATATTGCCTTATATCCCAAATTTCTCTAAGATGGTCAAATAGGCGGCCCCCCGCAGCACCCACCGCCACCTTGGGCGTGCGAAAACACAGCACTGCCTGTCACATCGTCACCACACATACGTGCCAACCACGTTGAGGTACCCAGGGCCAGCGCCATGCCTTGGGCCCGGGCCGTCTGACTGCACCGGCCCTACGCGCAAAGGGACGAAGAGGCCCCGCCTCCGTTGAGCTTCGCTCGGCCGCACCTTCTGGTGGAAGTGAGGGAGGAGGAGGAGAAGCCCATCAGTGATGATGTAGGGTTACCTCCCAGTCACTATGAGGGGTGATGTGGGAAGGCAGGGCTTTTTTTGGTCGACGTTGTGGCAAAGACTTCCGGTCAATAAGCATGTTCTCCCTTTGATCTAAAATGACACTTCCCAAAGCCAAATCTTTGATTGCATATTTTTCAAAAGATGACATGTATGCCCAATCATGCATCAATGACAGCTATATTAAAGTTCGAGGACACAAGATAGGTAAGAAGTAATAAGAGGGTGTGAGATAATGGAAGAGGTTACTGTCCCAGCCTCTGCAGCGGCTCTATAAATTGCAGAGTGTGCTAGTATGTGAAAACCTAGAGAGAGCAGCAAGGTAGTACATTTCTAGTGATGCATAATTTCAAATTAAACCAAGCTTTATGAGATATATGGATATGTCATATTTGCTTCCCATTCTGGCAATCGACATTGTTTAAAGAAATAATGTGAGACACATAATTCGGCCTAAGAGAGATCAAACTCAGGTCGGTTGGGTGAAACCACACCCCCATCACCACTGGGCTTTGAGCCCATCCACGCAACACCTTAAATTTTTCCTGTAAGAATAGCGATGCCTTAATTTTTTATCTCCATTGTATATGTTAGCAAGCTAGCTAGGCTTGGGAGGCAATAGGGAACTAAGGCATGCGATCACAGACTGCTTGTCCAGTTCTGGGCATTCAACCACGCAAGGTCTTTCAACACGATTGAATTCTCAATGTTGCGGTTAATTGTCACTCAAAAAGTCTATCTTTAGAAGTAAAATGTAGACGTCAAGACCTAGAAAGAACACCATGTAGAAAAGTACGGTGTGCCGGCGTTGTGAGGACCCCTGCCATTGACAGCTCAAGGATGGGGATTCATGGCGTGTTGACATATTTTCTTCTCAGTTGGCGGATGCGGAGACGAGAACGTGGACCTCATGCTCTTCCCCTTGCTCGACGGGGTTGGAATGAACGAACAATGTGACAGCCCCGACACCTGGCCGCTGCAGCCCATCTGTCCTGCTCGCCATGTCCTTGTCGCCGGTGTTAGAAGGGAGAGAGAGGATTGGTGAAATGGTTGTTGTAATGCTTGAGCCTCATGGGCATATATATAGGAGTACATGTTCATCTTGGAGTACAAGGAAAGGTAGAATAATCCTGCGCTATCCTAGCTTTCCTAATAATCACGATACTCAACATCCCCCCGCAGTCACAACGGTAGCGACGCAGCCGACGATGAGATTGGAGAAGAATCCGAAGGCAAACCGACGGACCCCCCCCCCCCACACACACACACAATCATAACGGTCGATGCATCATGGAAGCCGTGGCTGGAGTGGAAACCGACGAGGTTGCTCACAAGGCGGTAGCCCTTTGTGCCGTTTGTCGATGTAGCCGAGAGCGTAGGGTGGTGTAGCCATGGTCAAGGTAGCCGTGCGAAGGATGTCGTGGTCGATGTCGAGTCGGGGTGGCCGGTGTCGAGGAAGTCCCCGTGGAGCCGCATGCACAAGGGGGCGCCAAGTTAGTATGGTCGCAGTGGTGTTGAAGTAGTGGTGCGTCAGGAAGAAGATGATGTTGACAAGGCGTCACGCTGGGTTTGCCAAACCCGGGGAAACGTCATAGACGAACACATGCGTCGGTGTTTCTAGCACCGGGCATGCGTAGATGGACGAAGACGAAGTTGACGAAGCGTCGCACCAGGCTTGCCAGGCCCGGGGACACGTCATGGACGAAGCCATGCATCGGTGTTACCAGCACCGGGCATGCATAGACGAGGGACCTGCACAAGTTGTACGCCATGTCGAGGAGTCGGAGGGCCAGCAGAGAAGAAGACTTGACGACAGTTGTGCCGCCAATCGGCGTGCGGCCGACGTCACCAATGGTGGTCGAAGTGTTGGCAATAAGCCACGGTGATCGTGTCGGGCGTGCGTCTATATGCGCGCGGGACAGATCGGGAGCGTGGCGGGCGTGCGTGTGTGCGTGCGTAGATTAGGGTAGGGGCGCGCGCGTGTGCGTGTATGCGTTGCGCCGGACCAGGCGCAGCTGTTGGTGAACGGGTCAAGGTGACCAAGTCGGGCCGTTGCGGGCTTGCCGTGTCCAGGGCGCGATCGTGCGCGGGGTGAGTGCGGCCAGAGCGGGCCGGACCGAGCGCTCGGACGGGTGTAGACGTGGGGATCGTGTCCAGCGTCTACCCCGGGTATAAAACCCTCGAAGGGTTCGTTGTAACAGCTGCGATGTCGAGTACGAGCTTGTGGAATTGGCGTTGTTGCGCCGGAAAACCACCGTGTCCCTGTGTCCTTCTGCTTCCTCCGGTCTTCTTCTTCTTGTGCAGATCAGGTGCAGAGAGAGAGAGAGGGAGAGGCAGGCTAGGGTTTAGGGTAAACACCAACAATTGGTATCAGAGCCCAGTTTTCGGAGGTGATCGCCGGCGGCCATGGCGATTGTACCGCACGGTGGTGGTGGCGGCATGTACTCGCTGCAGGTCCCGCCGCTGACCACGACGAACTACATCTCCTGGGCAATCAAGGTGGAGGCGCAGCTTGATGCCCAGGGGCTGTGGGGGGTGGTTGCTCCGGCGGAAAACGCGGTGGTTGACGCCGGCAAGAGCAAGATGGCGAGGGCAATGCTTCTCGGGGCGCTTCCCGAGGAGGTGCTGCTGCCGGTGTCGACGAAGCCCACCGCGAAGGAGGTATGGGACTCCCTCAAGGTGCGTTTCATCGGCGCCGATCGGGTGCGGGCTGCCCGGCTCGCGTCGCTTCGCGGCGAGTTCGAGCAACTGCGGATGGCGGACGGCGACGACCTGGACAGCTTCGCAGGCAAGCTCGGGGCCATGAC
>NW_024115008.1:0-20930 GCF_003073215.2 Triticum urartu | reverse complement strand
GCCCCTCCCCCCCTGCTGGTGGCGGCTGCCATTCGTGGGAGTGAGAGTGAGAGCACACAAGAGAAAACACAACCTGAGAGAGAGGAAGAAGAAGAAGCAGAGGTTCTGTCCAGATTTGCTGCATCTGACTAGACAGTGTTCAAGCTGGTGGTTGGAGGCTCAAATGTGCTTGGATTGACCCCAAACTTGGTGAGCTCGTTCCTTTACTTTGAGTACTTTGATCTGGTTAGCTGGTTTGAGTATTGGGTTAGTGAAGCATCAGATTTGAGAGTGGTTTTGTCAGCTCTGACTGCTATAGTTTTAGAATAGAGTAGTTTTGAGAGACGAACAGTTTGGGTAGGCAAATGATGTCCGATTGAGCTGAATTTGGAGGGGATGTCAAGAACTCATGTGCCTACGTGTCTGCCAAATTTGGTGATGTTTGGTTCAGTGGTTTAAGAGCAGTTTGCAAAACACTGAAGGGTACAGAAGCTGTGTAAACTCTGCTTTGCTGAAATCTTGCTTCTTGTGGTTGTTGTTGCTGTTGCCGGTTGGCAACATGAAGAGTGGTTGTAAATCTCTCTAGAGGTTCTAGAGAAGACTTTGTACTCATCATTCTCATAGTGAAGTTTTGTGGACCGGTCGGTCCATAGCCGTGGTTTTTTACTCCTCAAGTTGAGGAGGTTTTTTCACGTTAAATCCTGTGTCACATGTGCATGTTGTTTGTGTTATTTCGCTACTTACTTGTTGGTTGAATCTGTCCTCAAAGTTCATCACAAGTGGAAGGGGCTGTGTAGTGTGCATATTTGCCATGTCGGTGAATTTGTGTAGCGCATTGTTGCTGTCCAGCACCCAACAGAGTCTTCTCCCTGTTCGGAGCAATGGAGTCGATCTCGTCGATGAATATGATGGAGGGCACGTTCTTCTCGGCTTCTTCGAAGGCCTTCCTCAGGTTGCTCTCACTCTCTCCGTCCATCTTGGACATTATCTCCGGGCCGTTGATGAGGAAGAAGAAGGCCCCGGTCTCGTTGGCGACCGCGCTGGCGATCAGCGTCTTGCCCGACCCGGGAGGGTCATAGAGGAGGATGCCCTTGGGAGGCTTGACGCCAATGCTCTTGAAGATCTGCGGATGCCTGAGCGGCAGATCGACGAGCTCCTGATCAGAGTGAGCGGTTTTCCCATGCCACCCACGTTGCCGTAGCCGACGCCGTCGAGCCTCTCCTCGTCCTCCCGCTTGACCGGGTCGCCCTCGCAGAATATCTCCGTGTCGGGCCCCACGACGCAGTAGTCCACCACGGGGTCGATCTCCATGACCTTGAACTCGACGCTCCGCATGCCGCCACGCACAAGGAAGAGGTCACCCTTGTGGACCGGGCGGTAGGCGTCCACGAAGTAGGGCTTGAGGTAGGCGTCGAACAGGTTCTCCGCGATGCCCTCGATGGTGTCGTCCAAGGGGGGGATGTGCACGCGTCTGCCGAACTTGGCGTCGTGGCACAGGTGCACCGACACGACGTCGGCGATGCGCACGCGTAGGTTGAAGCGGGCCACCTTGTTGATTAATGATCCCGAGCTTGTGCCCCTCGCAGGTGTCATCGGGCAGTGCCATGCAGACCGTGTTGTGGCGGCGCTTGCCCTTGAGCAGCACGACGTCACCTTTGAATATGGAGAGCTTCTCCATGGTGGCGGGGTGGAGGGTGCACACGGAGTTGTCGTCGTTGGTGGTGGCCTCCTCCACCACCAGCCGGTTCGCCGCCTTCTTCGACGCCGCCACGCTCGCCATCCCGTTTTGGTCGATTCGCTGCGTCTCTCGTGGATTACTACTCTCGTTTGATGTCGAGGGCTTAGCTTCGTGTTGCGGTGAAGAGGGTACCTGGGGGTGAGGCGGTGAGCCCCCCTTTTGAAGGCCCGGCCTGAAGAAATCGACTCGGGTTGGAAGGCCCGTACGTTCCGAGTCGAGATCGTTCGCCTCATATTCGTCCACGTGTACGTAGCTGCAAAGTAACGCTGAGATGGATGTGCACGTGAGTGGCAGGGGCTTGCTCCATGGACAGCGGTGAGCGCTGAGAGGAGGAAGGCCTGCTGTCCTACAACGGCAGGAGGTAGGGGAAAGGGTGGTACGAAGAGCTCTCCTGCCGGGCTCGCCATCAGCCTTCACCCGTTGGGCCCGTCTCCGGCGGCGACCGGAGCTTCTTCTTTTCTTTTCCCTCTGCCAAATTGATGCGGTGACAGAGACAGACGCTTATTCTTCCTCTCCCTCCGTCAACATCACGTGTGCTCATGCCCTTCATGTTCTCTCCCAATCGGTCTGTCTTTATTTTTCTGCCCAAATGCTATCTACATTTACGTGTTGTGGCAGTGGGAAGATGGAGCCTGGCCGAGGGGGAGATAGATGAAGGATGCTGCTAAAGTGGTTCCCGATCGGTTATCCCTCTTTTGATTCCCATCCCCAATTTCATTTCGCGCAGTTTGTGTTTGTTATGCTGCTCTTTTTCTTTTTCTAAAGGAGTGTGTCAATACTGGATGAATGCTCCAAAACTAATTAATTATTTTCGTAACCACGTTGAAAGAAATTAGTTTGTTGCTTTGATACCATGTTTGTTTGTCAATGTTGATTTTGCAGGTTGAATCGTCATTTGTGAGCGCATTCTTAGTATTTGGCGGTTCAGTCTATTTACCCTTCATTTGCTTGGTTGTTTGTAAGAAGGAAGATTTGACAAGGGATATCTACACTTCTGCCATAGATCGGAAGGATTAGAGGAATTGGCTCGTTTAGTTCTGACTGGTACACGTCACTTGTGGTGGATTGCTTTCCATAGTTATGTTGGGATTCTGCCAACAATCGAGCACGCAAGCATATGTTGTTCCCCTGCAGCTTAGCTTATCATCAACTTAATTTATTAGTTCCTATTCATTTAGTTCTTCATTATCATTTATCCACATCTGAAACTAGCATTTAGTATTTAGATTCAGATGGGCACTTAGCATTGAAACTGCATGTCCACTTGTTTCTTCAGTATTCAGTCCATTATATACCTATCTTCCTCGCCCTTTCTATTACCCAATTTCACACAAAGAATCTCTTAAGTCGCGTTTATATACACGTGCTCATTTGTTTGTGTGTTAATTCATTCTTCAATCAACCTTCAGATGAAGAAATTTATA
The DNA here is from genome assembly GCF_003073215.2 of Triticum urartu. Lineage (NCBI taxonomy): Eukaryota > Viridiplantae > Streptophyta > Magnoliopsida > Poales > Poaceae > Triticum > Triticum urartu. The sequence continues at coordinate 17,789 of NW_024115008.1, read as the reverse complement.
TTGTTCGTATTCATCTAGTGCCACCCCTAATTGGTTTTGGAGTATTAACGGTAAACTTGGTTGGAGGGACTAATGTGTTTGTGAGATGCACTGGAGAACACGGATAGAAGTCCCTATTGATTCGATTTACCAATCAAAAATGACCCCTAAAAATATATGAAGACGTTGAAGACATTGATGGTTCACGAAGACATACGTGTCGAAGATAATGACATGTGAAGACATTTGCTTTTAGACAATGGAGTGCGAAGACATAGTTTCTTTCATAGTTTCATTTTCTTCTTTCTTGAGTCATAGGAACCACCGAACTGTCAAGTGGGGTCCAAGTGAACAAAGTCAGAAAACTGACGTGATGCTCAACCCAAATCCGATGTTTTCAAGCGAAGACAAATGAGAGAAAATCTTATCCTGAGTTGGATGAGTCAGCTTGGCTTGCAGCCCAAGTCAAGCTGTCGCGTGTGTTTGACCGTTGGACACGTGTCGATTCCCCAATGACCAAGGGTCATTTCGGACAAATCATGTCGGGTTATCCCTTGGCTATAAATAGCCACCCCCTTCCACCATAAATTGGTGGCTGCTCAGTACACGGCTTTTGTCGTTTGAGAGTAACTCACCTCCAAAGCCTTTGAGAGAGAATCCTTGCGAGGACAAAACCCAAAACACCCAAAGCCCAAAGAGTGTTCGGCATCACTGAAGTCTTTCTGTTTTGCGTGATCTGAAAACTTATTACACTTGAAGACTGTGATCTTCCAGTCGGTTAGGCACCGCGTTATGAGGATCCAAAAGTCATTGTGGATCGCCGGTGAACGAAGTCTATGAAATGTTTAAAGTTTATCTTGAAGACTTACCCGAGGGACTGGACGAGGACTAAGTGACATTAGCTCAAGAGGAATAAGGTGAAAACGTGGTCTTCTGAGTTCAATCTCAACCTCCCTAACCAGACATACAGTTGTCACAGCAGCTGAAACTAGTCTACCAAATTCTTGTCTTCTTCGGGCAACTGGCTCTATCACTTCACCTCTTACCTTTCTGTTTAACTTCGTGAAGTCATTGTTTGTCTGCTCTGGTTGAATACTTGTATGAAGACATTCACTCTGATTGCATATTTAGCTTCACACTGTCTTCCTATTTTGATCTGTTCTACCTAGCTGCTACTTGTCCTCATGCTTTCTCAGTACTATACCTTGACTGTTACATTGCTAGTGTAGCTTACCTTCCGTTGTATTTTGTTTAGGCTTTGTTTCAACTGCCCGACTTCAAAGACATTGTCTGTTTCAAAGTCTTTCATAACAATCACCTATTCACCCCCACTGTAGAGAAGAGAAGAGCGCCACCGGCAAGAAGGGTAGGAGGGTGGCCTTGCTTTGACACCATCAATCTTCGTCTTTCCTGGGAATCTTTTCATTCATGCCGTCACTTTTGTGGTTGTTTCAATGCTGGTTTCAATCATACGAGTACCAGAATCACTCAAATCATTGAGAGGAGTACACGTGTTTTCTTAGGGAAAAGTACACGTGTTAATGTCATATAAAACATAATCCGGATTGCCAGGTATTAGCAAATTATTACATCAACCGAACTTGCCCTACTACGCCTACAAAGAGATTCCAGTCATACATAAACACAGCAAAATCTTGTTAGTACACTGTTTCGCACCGAAGTGCAGGTCACATTCGATATCTTCATACTATGTTGGAAGCAGTTACTACCCAACCAATCTGTGTCCGGCCTTTCAGAGGCGACTACAATCTACCTTCATATTAGCTGTTCAGCGATATGAAACGCTAGAAATATATACGTACAACAGGAACAGGATGAACCGGGTACGGGGTACCCAACCTTTTTCGTTGGTCCGCAATGAGACAATTCGTCAACCATTGCAGTGCACCCAAAGGCACGACGGCGCAGCTCCTTCATCCTCCCTGTACTAAAACCAGAACAACTGGATATCCTTCAGTAAAAAACAGTTGGGTATCCTAATTGGTTCTTTAGTCCAAGTATGGCCTTGAAGACAAAGAAGACCGATCCAGAACCAATTCTCTATCATTCCAATCCAAACCAACAGCAGCTTGTGAGGTACTTCAAGCTGTTGAAAACAATATTCACTCAAAAGTTTGCAATATAGAGCGAAGTTGTAAGCCTGTAAACCCTGATAAAAGATAGCAACAGAGTGGAGAAACTACCTGCAGGAATGGAACCGTCATCACCACCATATGTGCTTGCATAACCTTAAGCACCATATCTCTTCAAAACTTTGCTTAGTGCTGGCATCACATTATATGCTTGATAGGACCTTCTAAGTTCAATGATTGAGCCCACCTGAATGATCATTATAATACAGGCCAAAATTAGTATCTAATGCCCATTACTGAATAAAAAACACACTGTTAAATCTAATGTAGCAGCTCACAATCAGAGGCTCAGTGGTAGAAATTCTGCAAGGCTTAGTTTGATCAAATGTAATGCTTCAAGGTTCTGACATATTGTTAGGTCTGTAGCTAACTATATGGTACCTGTCAGCTAGACCCCAATTTTTATTTTATTTTGAGCTGAGCTATACCCCAGTTTTGGGAGTTGCTTTATGTATCACTGAAAAACGCCCAGTTTCATCAAAGGCCACTGAAAAACGCCCAGTTTCATCAAAGGCCACTGAAAAACACTATCCATTGTATATGACTCACTTCCATAATCTCTTCATTCTTTTCTTTCCCTGTTAGCTGGGTGGGTGTTATGACTTCTGTCAAGTAAGTAAAGTGACCATTGTCTCCTGGTTTAGCAGTGTTGCTGCTGCGTTGGCCACTTAAGGAGTGCTAGTCCACTGCCACCATGGGTGCCTTACAGAGGTGAAGCCTCACATACAGGAAGCCATGGGGAAGCACTGAACCAGACAAGGCCTATTAGTTGTTTATCATGGCCAATTAGGCAGTTATAAGTGAAAATACTGACATCTATTTACCCCTTAATGGAAGTACACAAACATCACACTAATGGTGGTGGCAAATAGTGAAGTTTCGGAAGTGGGTTGGTATAGAATGAATTGGGAATCTTCCAGTGGCATATGATAAACTGGTAGTAATTCAGTAGCATATAAACAATTATCTGTTTTCAGAAAATAAGCTTCAGGACACAGCAGAAGTGTCCCAATTTCTAGAGGATGAAAAATCAATGTTGGTGGATGGAACTATACTCATTTAACAAAAACACCACATGCATTAAATATTGTTATTTTGAATTAAGAAGAGAGGAACATGCATTATTTTTTTTCTACCAAAGGCAGCAAAACAAACAGCAAAATAGTTAGTGGGTGGCATCTATATAGTTATATATGGTAGCACACAACATGACATCATTAGTATTGTAAAACTGCAAATCATCTGAAATCCCTGCAAGCACTTCAGCAAGTTTGATTTCATTAAATTTGAAGTCCTCTAGAATTTAGAATTTTAGATCCAGCTACCTAGATCTGATTCAGCTCCATTATATCTACACAATCTATGTTTACAAAATAGGCAATAGCTGATGAAGTCAACATAAACTTGCAAATCACAACTATATTTTTTCGAGATATCAATAATGAAGAATTTGTTTGAGATGAACTCACAATAATCAAGACTGATGTGAAACCTATAGAAAACCCCTCATTTATTTGTCTGAGATATCTGTCAAGTAATAACGAGGAAGTTGCCAGCAAGCTCAGTAGTAGACCTCCTACAAGGGATAGATATAGACAAAATGAAATGTGCGCAGGAGGTAAAACCAACGAAAAGTTTCACCATGTGAACCTACCCCAGAAACGTGTCGATGTTTGTATCTTTGTAAGATAATCCACTGTTGCTCTTCCAGGTTTTATCTTTGGCACTCTGGCACTCATCTTATTCAGGTAGTCAGATATCTCTTTTGGCAAGTTGGCCTGCGGTGCATGGTATGTAGATTAAGGTACCATTTCGTTAGCGCATGTACAAATGGAAGTGTGCCTCAGAATCTAAAATAAGGATATCATGCTCCTAAAAAATGTAAAAAACAAGCATCCACTACTAATTTATAAGAGTTAAGATTGAAGATCATAAGAATTTGTGAAAATTGATAAAAGTAACATCCTAAATGCTACAGTATGGTAGTACTTGGTTCCATATATACTAATAGCAAGCAACTATTATAGAACAGCAGGCAACTATAACAGTAATACAACATCATGACAACAAGATAATCAAGGTATAGGTTTATCCTGGGAAACAAAATGCACTAGTATTCAATCTTCACAAGCACGAAGCAGGTGCACGCAGAGAAGGCAAATTTTAATGTTTAGCATAACTTTAAGTGTTAGTACAAAGGTATTCATAGCAGCCAAAAGAAAAATAATTCTTGGCTGTCTCAAGAGGGTGCACATTATAGCAGCCCAAAGCTAACTAGACAGAAACATGAACCCTGTTGCGAGAGTCTTTACCTTTTAGTTTAGAAGTCCATACCAATACATTAGTGTGACATGATGCATAACTGTATTTTGTGAAAAATAGAAATGAAAAAAGTATATTCATAATTTTCACGCACTTGTGTGTGTTGTAGTGTTGGCAGGTTATTTTTTGTTGTTTTGGTGAAACAACATTGGTCACTTTGTTCCTTCCATCATTTGAAAAGTTCAAGCTAGCAATGACTAAACCCTTCCCGGACTATAATATATTTAGAACTGACAGTTTAGTTGTGTGTGCTTTCTATAATTGGTAAGCCAGTTTCCACAATAGCACTTCAAGGTAGGAATGCCACTCGTTAACTGCTTACTGTTATTCAGGATGTTGGTTAAAAACGAGTTATGAAGATTAAAACAAACTTACAATGTCAAAAATGTTGAAGACGAAGACGAAAAACGCATAGGTCAAATAATAAATCCAAGGACTACCACCAACTGAAGTCATTGGATTCAAAATTTCCTTCAAATTTTCCCAAAATGGCGAACGAAAAATGCTGCAGAAAATCCACATCAGAATTGAAGGAAAAGTGAACATGCACACACACGGAAACAATGGATTACCTGGCCATAATGCTTGGAAAAGCAAGTAAGTATGAGGTTGTAAGCAAAGGCTGCATCCCTGTTGGGTTTATATTGAAGGGGATATATGGCTCAACCTCTGTAACTGGGGAGTTTTCATTCCTACAAAAGAATGGGAAAGGGAAATAGAAGGGAAATTATAAGGTTTCTAAAAACATAAATCTACTATCAGCAAAAATTTCGTTCGATGAACAGGTGATGGTAACCATCAAGTAATTTCTGTTGGTCAAAATGCATCCAGCCATTTCTGTTGGTAACCATCATTGTCAAGCTAAACAGTTGGTAGAAGAGTACAACAAAAATGTATAGACGCTAAAAGTACACCGAAGAAGCACTGTGGTTTTCTGAGTGATGTAAAATATTTCTTATTAAGAAAGTTTGTAATAGAAGTAACTCCGCCTATGTTGTCTCAACATAGCCGGTCCCGAAGCCCGGGTAAAGGAGGAGGGTTGTGATAGGCTTGGCGAGCCAACGTAAAAACCCAGCCACTCTTATGGAGATGAAACCCAAAAGATTTTCTTTGGGGCGTAACCCTCTCAGCGACGCGCCACATCGGAACCCGGGTGTGGTGGAAAATGGGCAAGGGCCGGGCCGTCACCCCCCAGGTGGCGCGCCGTATCTTGATCCGGATACGGTGGCAAGTGAGCGAGGATCGGGTCGTGGCATCCTTAGTGGCGCGCTACATCGGCGCCCGGATGTAGTGGAAAATGAGCAAGGGTCTTCGCATTTGACTCGACGGGTGCGAAGGGTAAGGAAGCTAGCCGAGCCTAGGGGGTTTCGCTTAGGTAGCTGGAACGTAGGGTCTCTGACAGGGAAGCTTCGGGAGCTAGTTGATGCAGCGGTGAGGGGAGGTGTTGATATCCTTTGCGTCCAAGAAACCAAATGGAGAGGACAGAAGGCGAAGGAGGTGGAGGATACCGGCTTCAAGTTGTGGTACACGGGGACGGCTGCAAACAGAAATGGTGTAGGCATCTTGATCAACAAGAGCCTCAAGTATGGAGTGGTAGACGTCAAGAGACGTGGGGACCGGATTATCCTGGTCAAGCTGGTAGTTGAGGACTTGGTTCTCAATGTTATCAGCGCTTATGCCTCGCAAGTAGGCCACAATGAGAACACCAAGAGGGAGTTCTGGGAAGGCCTAGAAGACATGGTTAGGAGTGTACCGATTGGTGAGAAGCTCTTCATAGGAGGAGACCTCAATGGCCACGTGGGTACATCTAACACAGGTTTTGAGGGGGCGCATGGGGGCTTTGGCTATGGCATCAGGAATCAAGTAGGAGAAGATGTCTTAAGCTTTGCTCTAGCCTACAACATGATTGTAGCTAACACCCTCTTTAGAAAGAGAGAATCACATCTGGTGACTTTTAGTAGTGGCCAACACTCTAGCCAGATTGATTTCATCCTCTCGAGAAGAGAAGATAGGCGTGCGTGCCTAGACTGTAAGGTGATACCTGGAGAGAGTGTTGTACCCCAGCATAAGCTGGTGGTTGCTGACTTCCGCTTTCGGATTCGTGTACAGCGGGATAAGCATGCCAAAGTCGCTAGAACGAAGTGGTGGAAGCTCAAGGGGCAGGTAGCTCAGGTGTTCAAGGAGAGGGTCATTAAGGAGGGCCCTTGGGAGGAAGGAGGGGATGCGGACAATGTGTGGATGAAGATGGCGACTTGCATTTGTAAGGTGGCCTCGGAGGAGTTTGGAGTGTCCAGGGGAAGGAGAAGCGAAGATAAGGATACCTGGTGGTGGAATGATGATGTCCAGAAGGCGATTAAAGAGAAGAAATATTGCTTTAGACGCCTATACCTGGATAGGAGTGCAGACAACATAGAGAAGTACAAGATGGCGAAGAAGGCTGCAAAGCGAGCTGTTGGTGAAGCAGGGGGTCGGACATATGAGGACCTCTACCAACGGTTAGGCACGAAGGAAGGCGAAAGGGACATCTATAAGATGGCCAAGATCCGAGAGAGGAAGACGAGGGATATTGGCCAAGTCAAATGCATCAAGGACGGAGCAGGCCAACTCTTGGTGAAGGACGAGGAGATTAAGCATGGATGGTGGCGGGAGTACTTCGACAAGCTGTTCAATGGGGAGAATGAGAGTTCTACCATTGAACTGGACGAGTCCTTTCATGAGACCAGCATGCGTTTTGTGCGGCGAATCCAGGAGTCTGAGGTCAAGGAGGCTTTAACAAGGATGTAAGGAGGCAAGGCGATGGGCCCTGATTGTATCCCCATTGAGGTGTGGAAAGGTCTCGGAGAAATAGCGATAGTATGGCTAACCAAGCTTTTCAACCTCATTTTTCGGGCAAACAAGATGCCAGAAGAATGGAGACGGAGTATATTAGTACCAATCTTCAAGAACAAGGGAGATGTTCAGAGTTGTACTAATTACCGTGGAATTAAGCTAATGAGCCATACAATGAAGCTATGGGAGAGAGTCATTGAGCACCGCTTAAGAAGAATGACAAGCGTGACCAAAAATCAGTTTGGTTTCATGCCTGGGAGGTCGACCATGGAAGCCATTTTCTTGGTACGACAACTTATGGAGAGATATAGGGAGCAAAAGAAGGACTTGCATATGGTGTTCATTGACTTGGAGAAGGCCTATGATAAGATACCGCGGAATGTCATGTGGTGGGCCTTGGAGAAACACAAAGTCCCAGCAAAGTACATTACCCTCATCAAGGACATGTACGATAATGTTGTGACAAGTGTTTGAACAAGTGATGTCGACACTGATGATTTCCCGATTAAGATAGGACTGCATCAAGGGTCAGCTTTGGGCCCTTATCTTTTTGCATTGGTGATGAATGAGGTCACAAGGGATATCCAAGGAGATATCCCATGGTGTATGCTCTTTGCGGATGATGTGGTGCTAGTTGACGATAGTCGGATGGGGGTAAATAGGAAGTTAGAGTTATGGAGACAAACCTTGGAATCGAAAGGGTTTAGGCTTAGTAGAACTAAAACCGAGTACATGATGTGCGGTTTCAGTACTACTAGGTGTGAGGAGGAGGTTAGCCTTGATGGCGAGGTGGTACCCCATAAGGACACCTTTCGGTATTTGGGGTCAATGCTGCAGGAGGATGGGGGTATTGATGAAGATGTGAACCATCGAATCAAAGCCGGATAGATGAAGTGGCGCCAAGCTTCTGGCATTCTCTATGACAAGAGAGTGCCACAAAAGCTAAAAGGCAAGTTCTACAGGATGGCGGTTCGGCCTGCAATGTTGTATGGCGCTGAGTGTTGGCCGACTAAAAGGCGACATGTTCAACAGTTAGGTGTGGCGGAGATGCGTATGTTGAGATGGATGTGTGGCCACACGAGGAAGGATCGAGTCCGGAATGATGATATACGAGATAGAGTTGGGGTAGCACCAATTGAAGAGAAGCTTGTCCAACATCGTCTGAGATGGTTTGGGCATATTCAACGCAGGCCTCCAGAAGCTCCAGTGCCTAGCGGGCGGCTAAAGCGGGCGGAGAATGTCAAGAGAGGGCGGGGTAGACCGAATTTGACATGGGAGGAGTCCGTTAAGAGAGACCTGAAGGATTGGAGTATCACCAAAGAGCTAGCTATGGACAGGGGTGCGTGGAAGCTTGCAATCCACGTGCCAGAGCCATGAGTTGGTTGCGAGATCATATGGGTTTCACCTCTAGCCTACCCCAACTTGTTTGGGACTAAAGGCTTTGTTGTTGTTGTTGTAAAGTTTGTAATAGAAGTAGCTTCCTTGCCTCCGTAAACAACTGACAGTTAAGGCCAAAAAAAAAGCTCCTGGCAAAACATTTCTTTGACCTGGACCGTAGTACAGCAGACTAACTTAAGAATTCAGCTTAGCCTAGGCAACGACATGATGAGAGGTGACGGCAGTCATGAGCTAAATGCCACGTATGCGTATCCTAAGATCAATATATGATGTAAGCAATGCAACCCTTTTTTTAATAAATACAATTATAAGCAAATCTTTATACATCAATGCAACCCTTTTTTAATAAATACAATTATAAGCAAAGCATGCTAACTTAATAAGTAACAGGTAACCATTTCCATCTTGCGCACATAATATTCTAGTCTCTAGTGTGACATAATAATTTTTGCAAGTTCAAAAGAAAGTGCAGCGTTAAGCAACATAAGAAAAAACTAATAGGTAACCATTTTGCAGATAATGTTCCAAAGTTAGCTGAGAGTTTTTGCGAAGTTATTGTCTTATTGCCGCAAATAACAGCATTCAAAATTGTGCTTCAACAAAAATTAATGCAGAATCAAACTACTTTATTACCCTGCAATAGAAGCCAACTTGAATCCATAGTACTGAAGCTTTATCTTCCTACATCCTTCAGTCACCAACACTGCCCCCATGGTAACCATCATAAAGATCCCAGCTACTCCCAAGATGTAGGGCCAAGATGTGCACACATTTCCTGCTCCGAAAGGCAAGTTCAATTGTTCAAATAAGAGAAAACAATATGAAACAGAACCGTCACTCTATCAGTTACTGCATATTCTACTATACAAACTGACACAAATGTTCAACTGAAGCACTTTGTGTTATAAACACGATGTTGACATAAAACATGTCAAGATTAAATAGGCACTAACTGTTCACAGCACACATGATACTGGATGAGCTACAATATGTTATGTTGAGCTAAGGAGATAGATCTGATGGCGTAGTTAGAAAAGATAGTGTCACTGCCAAGATATCACAAAAGAGGCAATATGGCAACATTCCCTACAATTTAAGTGCAAGTTTCAACATAAGATTTTCCTAAGCTTAATTAATTAAAACACAACCAAAAGAATAAATTGAGGGAATTCTTTAATTTATTCCAGTAATCTTGGCAGAATATATGATAATTTGATCTACCAAGGAATATTAGAATTTAATAAGGTTTCAGCCGTGATTTTTTGTTGCCAGTATGAAAGGCAGCCCCAAAATAAGCAAGAAAAAAGGGCACGTAAAAGTAACAAATACAGTCCAGCAATATACAAATCACTGTCTCTAAGGTTTATAACTTGCGCGGAAGACTCAATTAATAAATGAAACATATAAACAAACATTTAGCAAGTTAGGAGGGATTACCTGAAAATTGAGTTAGCATCTTGTGTAGTGTATTTGTGTAACCAGTCAATATTCCAACACAGATAATCAAAGATGAGCCATGCCCTGTACGGCAAAATACACAAGAAGCAGTAAGCATGAAATTGCTAGCCAATAACAAGATATGCACTGCTATTTGATGATAATAAACATGGTAAAGTTTTACCTCACCACATCATCCACATAAACATTTCCAGAAATGATTTCGCATATGTTATTTTTCAAGTCAGGAGGAAATACTCATTGATTTTCATATATAGCGAAATCCTACTCATTGCACAGTTGAGTAATCAGCACATGAACTAGAACAGAGCAAATCCCAATTCAAAATCACTATTTTATTTTTCTCGGCAACAGCAGTACCAGCAGTTACATTGGTTGGGACCCAAATAAGTTAGGAAAAATGAAACAAAGTGTGGAATTATTTCTGTCATGAACAGACGCTCCCATACAAAAAAAATGACCAAAATGGGAAGCTCTTCCACAACATGAGTATGCCTTTTTTCCGTTAGACATACTGTTAGGGATAAATATCACAGAAAGTAGACCGACTGCGACGGTTTGAAGAACAGACCCGCGCTAGGGTGGAAAGAAACTAGAGTAGAGAGAGAGAGAGAGAGAGAGAGATTTGAGGACTGGGTCTCATTGATAATTCTTACTACATCCAACTTGCGGGCCTTCTCATCCCTAAATAGGAAGATACCTAGCAAGCAATCTAATTGAGCATGCTAGTACTAGATAACAGATGCCATACAATCATTTCCCATCGTGTTTACCTCAAACATAACAACCTAGCATCAGCACTAACTTTTGTTGACATTCCATTGGACTATTGGTACTGTACCAAAGGCCGCAGGCCCACATAACATGCTGACCACAGCTGCCAGATTGCAACACCTAAACTGCTGCTGCTGCTGTTGCACATAGACTGCCCAAAAGGATGTATCTATTCAGCCTATACAGTAGAGGTTCAGTTTATTTGGTGCAAACAGTATGCAGAACAAAAATATCTCATTCAGACGAAAACAACAATCAAATGGTCAGAACTTAAGGATACAATGCATAGATATGTACTCCCTCCATTCACAAATATAAAATGTTCTAACTTTTCTGTGAATCGGATGTATATAGACATGTTTTAGTGTGTTTGTTCACTCATTTCAGTCCGTATGTAGTCCATATCCAAAACATCTTAGATTTGTGAATGGAGGGAATACTATACTAGTAATATGAAAAATGTGACTCAAAACAGACTCTTATGAATAACCATTCAAGACTTCCAAAGGGCACCATGTACATGACAGAATGTTGAATAGTACTCCCTCCGTAAGGAAATATAAGAGCATTTAGATCACTAAAGTAGTGATCTAAACACTCTAATGTTTCTTTAGAGGGAATACAACATAATAACACAAAAGAGTCAACTCATGCAGCAAATGGCGCTAAAACAAAATATGAACGAAATGAAAGTACTACCAAAGCCAGATTCCGTTATGGTGTCACAGATCCAAGTCGTTGACATTGCACCGAGGACAAGCAGAAAGCTTGTTAATATGACATGCTTAACCCTGAGACAGATGAAAGCAAAATAAATAGAGCAACAGAGAGAACAGAAAAGCATCCCTCCAGGTCAATCAAATTATGACAACTTATAATGTCTCATCACTCTACAAATGATTCAGGGCATGCCGTAAATGAAATGATAAGTTATATGCAAACTCTGATAAAAGCATACATTTGTGCTAGTTCTAATTTTAAAGTGCCTCCATCTTCCATCAATGGATGGCAAAAGAAAAGGAAAAACCAAAGGAAGAAGCATGAGGTGGCCAATGGTGGAGCACTTCAGCAAGCTTGCCAGATACGAGCAAAACAGAAGTCAAAGTATAATATCATATACGCAAAAAAGGTAATTTACCTGTAACTTGCTGCATATATGGAGTACTGCAGCGAATAGCATGACACAGTACAAGCAGCCACAATTGCAAAACCCAGTGATAGCCACCATCTGAACATCAAGATGGAGGAGCTCAAACTAGATGAAGATATAGAAAATGGAACAGTTCCCAAAAGAAATTCAATCTCGCTGTTAAAGATAGGCAACTAAACACACATATAGCTTTTGATCTTCTCATGCCCGTCTAATCCTTCCTTGCGAATCTTTTCAAGTGATGGAAGAACATGGCAAAGAACCTAAAACAGACACAAGTTGTTATTGTAATAGTAGTATAAAGGGTTGTTATATCTTGGAATGAAAATTGTCTTCAGCTAGTACAGTCAAAAGACACTCTGAAGCTATCCAAGTACACTTTTAAGTGGCTTGATTGTCATAGTTACAACTACTGGTGGTTGTTTGTAAGGATTCTGGTTTTCTGTAAATGGAAAACTAAGGTCTAGGAGACATTCCAGCTTCCTTTGTCCCCCCCAAAAAGGGAACATCTTGCTTGTGCCACTAGCCACAGCTTAAATCTCAATTTCACGCTCTTCTTTTCAGACTTGCCACTGTTGCAATCACACTGTTGCCTGAATACATGATATTCTCTTTTTGGCCTAGACAGCCCAAAATTAAGACCAAAACGCCCCCAGTTGTATGACAATAGACCTCATTTTATTGCTCCATTGTGCTAAGGGTATGTTTGGAACTTCGGATGGTCACCAAAGCTCACGCTGGCAAAATTTTGGCCTCTTTGTTTGGAGGGTTGCCAGTGTTTTGCCATGGCAATGGCTCTTTGCCCACTCTAGTTCATTTTTCTTGCCAATGTTGACACCAACTCATGGGCAACCAAAAGCTTAATAAATTTTTTGGCTAGCCAAATATTTGGTAGGGCAAGCTTGGGCAAGAACCAAACATATGCAGCTTCTCTCTGCTACTTGACCTTATCTTATGTGCAGCTGTAATGGTGTGTACTAAAGGCAAAAAAAGTTGAAATTATGCTCTGTATGGATGAAATGGAGCCTAACAGATACAAAAACCTGAACTTTTGTTATGTTTGGAATTTTAAGTGTGGATTTGGTTATCGTCCATGGCATGTTGAGGTCAGGTGCATAAAACCCTTTGGTCGTGTTCATTTTGGTTGCGACAATAAACTTCTTTGCCACTGCATAACATATGTCGCAAATTATCTTTGGCTGGGGATTCAGGCCTTGAGGGTTTAAGGGGGATTAACAGCTGGCTGCCGCTTCTGTCCATGCCGTCCCACATGTGTTATGTGGGCATTTGCGGCAACCCACAAAGCGGCACCGTCTAGTATGTATGCTATGTGTTCCAGCAAAGTATGCTAGATTGGACACACAGTAACTTTCTCCTAATTGAAATCAGTCGATTAACAAACAGAGATACGCATAGTTAAGCTCACTATGCCAGGATAGAGACGGTAATTGATGGGGACGCTCATGTATCAATAAATCAATTTCGGTACTTCTTAAGACCAGTCTAGATGTTGCATATGAACATGAATCAATCGGGGTGACGCACATCATCAACAGATGATGTCACAATAAGAGTGGAGAGAGGCTGATGTGTTCACGCTTGTGTTCAGATTTGACTTCAATGTCGAAGCTGCAGCATGCAATGGGTCGATTCGGCTGTTCGTACAGACCACGCGGAACAAGTGGCCTTAGTTGTGACCGAGCGGGTTGATCCACAAGTTCTGCATCTGTTGTGCGTTAACCTGCAGTCATCCATGTACCATCTTATGTGGGATGGCCGGATGGTTCATGCGGCACTGGCCCGCTCCCACTTGGGACCTTAAAGTGGGGTTAATGGGATCTGAACCTAGTTGAACCCCAAAATATGTCAGGTTCTAACTCTTGAACAAGCAAAACAAACCAGCTCTGATGAAACGGTAATTGGTAGGGATGCATGAATGTAAATTCAAACAACAGTGTAACGGCAATAGTGAGTAGGCAAAAAAGAAAACGATACATATGAGATTTCTGATGTGGCTAATGACATTGGAGTATTGCTATCAGAAAACAAAAGCACGTGACAGGACAAAGGAAGAGAGTATCTAACCTGCATTACAATCGACGCTGAGATCTGATGACTGATTCCCAGCTGGAAAAACGACAGCTTCAGTTCAGAAGCAAAATCAACGAGGTCATCTGCATAGATGAAGGCGCATTGCAAAGTGCAATTTAAGACATTTGCTAAAATCCCGTGACATGCCTACACGCTTCAGCACGTGTGCAGGTAGCAGGAAGGGATAATCCGGAGGGGACAGTAGTACCTGCAGGGAGCGGGGCGAAGCTGAGATAGGAGTCGGGGATGAGGCGGCGGTCGAACCCGGGAAGCGGGACGAAGTAGCCTACGCGGCTGAGCACGATGAGCACGGCCGTGACGGCAAGCCGCCGCCGGATTTCGCTGCGGAAGAAGGCCTCCGCCGCGCCCTCCGCCACGGCCCCGAGCCGCGCCAGGTCCAGGAACCTGTTCCGGACCCCGGGCGCCTTCTTCCCGCCCGCGCCACCCTCACGCGCCGGCTCGGCGGGGGATGCGGCGTACGACGAAGCCCTAGGGGCGAGGAGGAGGCGGCGAGGCGGGGGGAGCGTGCGAACGAGGCGGTGGCACTGGTTGGCGCGGAGAGATGGGTGCTTGGGAGCGAGGTGAGGTGGCGGGAGGGGGAGCGCGCACCGGGGTGGGAGCGGGAGCGAGAGCGCGAGGGAGGAGGACATGGCGGTGGTGGCCGGCGAACGAGCCTCCGCCTCGTCGCGCGGCCGCAATCCGCAGGGACGGGAGGTTTGGGAAAGCCAACGATGCAGACTCGCTAACAACTACGGAGCGGTCGTTCGGTCGCTGGACTTACACGGCGACTCTGCCCGAACCCCGAGTCGCCGGCCTCCCTCGGTTGCTCCTACATTCCTTTTTTTTTCTTTTTTTTTCTCTTTTTTCTTGAACATCCTTTTCCTTTTTCCTTTTTATGAATATATGAATATACTCTCCGCTCTTTATCCAATCGGCAAAGGCATATTAGATTACAACACACAATCCAGAAAGTCAGGGATTACATCATAGTTGTGTACAATGTTATCAATATCCAAAACTTCTCTCGCAATGCGATGAGCTGCCTCATTGGTTTGCCTACGAACATGTAAAAGGTTAAACCTTGAAAATAAGAAACTACCTCTCTAATTTCATGGAGCACTTGAAAGGCACTCGAACATTCTAAACCAATCATTTCAGAGTGTATAGACCTCCTAACAATCAGTCTCCATGCGTATCTTTAATATTCCTTTATTGTGTTCAAATAGCACTGCATCTCAACATGCAAGTATCTTATCGGTGAGAGGGGCTAGAAACTAGAATACCATCGTATCTGGCTCCTGCCGCTGCCACAAAGGTTCCAGAGTAGTCTTTGCCAATAAAGTCAATTCCCCCTCGCCATCGGCCTAAATCGGTTGCTCCATCAGCATTGATCTCAACCCACCCATCTTTCGACGGTTTCCACTTTACCTGCACTACACCTTCTTGTGTTATTTCAGGTGCCGGTACCTCAAGGGCACGCACAATATCATCGATGATGATCATCGATTTGTGCGGCGGCCACTGCTCTTCACCGTGCGCGGACTTATTTTGCGAATGCCAAATTGCCCACATTACCATGATCGTGATTGCCTCGTCATGTTTGGGATCATCTTTACATCCAGCATATCTTTTGACCATGTGTACGGGTGTAGTTTGGATGCTTTTGATGTTGAACTGAACCAGGGCAGCCTCCCAAAAACGTCTCGCATGATCACATGACAATAGGCTATGATAAGGACTCTCCTGCTCATGACAACACATCAGGCAGTGAGCCTAGGTCTTAATATGTCACCAGTTTAATTCTCCAAAGCAGGGTAGCATATTATTGACCACCCTCAACCAAAAGACTCTGATCCTTGGTAAGACATTTACAATGGGTTTGGTTATTGCTCAGGTAATGTAATGGGTTTCGTATCATGAAGCACTGCTTTTGATCTCTTTTTACCAGATACGAGCTTTGTTTGGTTCGTGAGGTTGGGTTCGGTTTTCTAATCAGTTGTCGTTCGGTTGTTTTCAACTCTGCGAAGCGGTGTATCAAAATGCACTGTTACCGAAGACGTAATACCCGAACCAAACTTCATCTACGATTGTTTAAAGCATAGGAATCGAAAACCGAGCGACCGAACCAAACGTGTCGTTAGTTTTCATGGGGCTTTCCAAACAACAGTATCATCACATGAGTTGCCCACTGGAAACTTTTCTTTCATACCACCGTCCATGACTTCTCTGTACGTCGATCGTACTGAAAAGATGTCATTCTTCCCCCATGCACATGCCCATATATCCTCCTTGGCTCCTCTTGATCTCGGCATATTAAGGATAGCATCAGTATCAGGCACAAGGAAAGTCTCCCTTATATGTTCAATGTTTCATTATCCTATTTCTTCCTGGATCAAATCAGACACAAGTTGAGATGAATTTTCCTTAAGCCTCCCATCGGTTTCATGGTGTTGGTCCCAACAATCCAAATACTTCTTCTTTCAAGTCGTCCCCAATTCGCCTAATAAGACCTTTCTAAAGCATGTTTCTCACACTCATGATAGTTCACCATGTTGTTGAACCGTTTGGAACTCCCCATGTGGGTAATAGTGCCCCTTCAGTACATGCACGCATAAGCTTTGCGTGTTGTCCAAGAGTTGCCATGCCTGCATAGCTAACATGGCATCATTGAATAGTTCTAGATCCTGAAAGCCCAACCTTCCTTTAGACTTTGGAAAAGCCATATTCACCCATGACTTTCAATGCATACCTTTCCGTCCAGTGATCCATCCCACCAGTTTTTGGGTATGAATGTCGTTAATTTCTCGCACAAGACTTTCGTGAGTTTAAAGCAACTAATAGAATAGGTTGGAAGTGCTTGAACCACAATTTTAAGGATAACCTCTTTCATCACACAAGACATAAGTCTCACACCACCTTGCACCCCCAGACCGTGATCTTTCATGAATATGCTCAAATTGGTGCTCCGTTGACCTCCCACCACGGTCGGTAGGCTAAGGTACTTCCTAGACAATGCCTCCGTCCGGATATTTAAGGCGTCTTGACCCTTCTCTTAGCCGAAGCCCCATAGTTCGGGCTAAAGAAAATTGAGCTTTTCCGTTTATTCATCCTCTGTCCAGAACCAATACTATAGTTACTCAAAATATCATTTAGTTGTGGTGCACTCCTACTATCCGCTTTCATAAACACCAAGCAATCCTTAGCAACTAATAGGTGGGATACCCATGGAGCATGCGTGCTAACACGAATGCTTGTGTCTATCCAACCCCCATCACAGTTCTTGATGATGCAAGATAAACCTTCTCCACATTACTCATATAAAGGATGCTAGAGTACCCGCCTTCTGGGGGCCTTCGAGGGAGAAGAGGCCTCTACGTCGTTGGTTTTTAGGTGGCATGCTCCGAGGAGCTCTCGGGTGCTCTCCGCGCTGTCCGATCTGCCCGGATGGCACGGACCCGGGCAACCCGACTGGGAGGTCCATGACGGGCGAACCGAGGGATCGCGCGGGGGGCACCGTCATGTGGGTGCCCGTGCCACGCGCACATGCGACATCTCACACGCTTGTCCACACACGAGGGGCCACCCGGACCCGCCTGTCCGCCCCCTTTCCCCCCCGGGGGGCGGGTCGGGTGCGG